>NC_136496.1:112375413-112392913 GCF_053919585.1 Euprymna scolopes
TCCATCCATGGAATCGTTAATGAAATTCAGAATCCGTTCTGCAATTTAATCGTACTTAGTACTGTTGTAAGTATTAACATTTCATAGTTAATTTAATTAACCTGAAATAGAAATACTTAACAAGCATAAATATCGTACAATGAACTAGACTGCACCCAAGTACATAAATATACACAATTTATTAGCATATCAACAAACAGTAACATTACATAAGAGAACAAATACAAGATGATACAAATGTTCATAAACACACCCACTGGGTGGTATCTTGATAGGACGGATATATTCTATCAACACCCGGGTTTGTGTTCAGCATGGAGAATAAGTGTTCATTACGATGTAAGGTAGGATGATTTTCTCACTTTCGTGGATTGATTCTACCATATAAGGTAGAATATGGAGGTAATTCCCCCACACATGGGTTTTGACCCATTGTAGGGGGAAATATGCTTCAATCCCTCTGCTAAAGGAGAGTAACCCACTGGTTTCCTCGGTAACTGGTGTTGTTTTCCCTTATAGTATAAATAACTTCAGTCTATGCCTGACTTGTCCATCAAATTTCAGTCAAAAATATCCTACATTCTTTGTTTTATTGCTGTTCAGTGATAAGTGTATCTGAATACAACGTGTAACAATTGTTAATAACTTGCACACACACACTCTTCTCTTGGCATCGTCCTGATTTAGGCTGTGATAACCCTCTGCAGTTCAGAAATAATCTGGGAATTGTTCTGATAGTCATTGTCTTGGAGTTATAAAAATCATGGGGAAGTGGTTAAAGTCCAGTAAGTATGAAACCCATTCAGGATCACATTTTTTACTAATGAGATGATCACCAAAGTGAACCTGCATATCATTGAATAACAATAATATAAAGACATTAAGAACTGAAACATTATGAACACATCAGCTTATTTGTGTCAAATATGGTTGGATTGCAAAAAGGATTGTGAATTTTACTAAGGATTCCATAGGTGACAAGATTTTATTTTTATGGGTTGACTTTTTCACCTCCCTACTCCCTCTTTCTCACAGAAGAGTTGTTGTAAGTCTATTTCTCTTCTACTGATACTTTTATTGTAGGTCTCTGAGCTCCAATCTGTGGTCCCTCCCCATAAAACATTCACAACAAATACTCGCCTAGCTGAAACAACCACCCAAAACTTTCCTCAATGTCTATCTGTGCCCAAAACTAAACGAAAATTCCATTAGCAGAGTTTTTTTCCTAAAATTGTCTATCTGTGGAACACAATGCTGTTTGTCTGCTTCCCAGCTGACTATAAAATGGTCGTCTTCAAGTTTAATGTGAATAAATTCCTATTGAGTCATCCATTTAGATAATCTAGCGCTAGCCAAGTTCCACCGTAACTGATCTTGTCCCACCTATGACTTAATTCTTGAGTGGCCTTCAGGCCTCTATAAATGGTAACCTTTCAAAATAATAATAATAAAAGAGGGAAAAGAATATATCAGCAAATGGTATGATAATCAAGACGAAGACAACAGTTTAATAGCATATAAGAAAAAAGGATTTTTTTTTCATAGATATCTCTTCAATATCAAAGAGATGAATTAAAACCGAATTTTCACAAAACGTTGGTTCAGTGTGACTAATTACTTTTATCTTCTATTCTATAAAGAAAAGTTGTGTTTATGGATGTCCAGCTAAAAGTAACAAACTAAAAAACAAACACCCACAAAGTTGACATTCTTTATCAGCATTGTCTTGGATGAATAATATCTAAAATTAAAAAAAAAAAAAAGTTTCATCTTTTGAGGGGCCTGGTTTCGCAGGAAGTAAGAGTCAGTTTTTCAGCCATTTCCATTATTATCTATTATATAAACGAAAGGTGAATGGCTTGCATTATTATTTTCAATAGAGAGGAATGGACTAGATGGAGATTAAAGAGGAATAGAGGATGCAGGAAAACGGGGAAAGCGGAATGTGACAAAGATAGATTGAAGTTTTAATTAAAGTGTTTTTTATGGTTCCGGGTAATGTCACATAACCCTGCTACTATTGAATAAAATAAATATTCTTCCCAACGATACCTTTTATATTAAATAACCTCACTGCCCCTGGCTATGGTATAATAATTCGAAACAATATGAAGGAAATTATAAAAGAAGAAAAAGGCTAACACAATGATCTTCAAAATTTAAGCATTTACATTATTCAACAAACCCTGACCCTATCTCAAATGATGATAGCTATCATATGAGAAGGTCGATACGTCAAAACAATGTCTATATTAAGTTCTACAAAAGTGACAGCCAGGAAACTTTTTCGCTCAGTACCAAAGCCAACAACAAAATTTAGACTTTTTTAAAAATGATCTGCTGTCAGTGGTATACTGCCGGTCCTGTGTAGTGCTAGGAGTTCCACCCTTCCACGTTTTATCTTCTCTTTGGAAAGGGATTAGTTTATTGCTAATAACCTGAGACACTCTTACCGGGGAACGCTAACAAGGCATTCTTTTCTTTTTTTTTTTTTCAGGCCAGGGTGCGCTTTTTCAAAGACGTTGGCTCTTCAATCCACTTCCCCCGACCCTCTTCCTGCTGTGGGAGGGAGATAATGATAATTATAAGATTATAATTATGATAATAAGTTGTCAGTTTTCAACTTAAACATTTTTACTATACTTGACAAATTGTACTTGTTTTCTTATCTACATATATCTATAACAGTGAGAATGTGTGTGAGGACAAATCTCAACCGATATACTCAACAAATTTTTCATCTCCAGATTTTAAATTTGGTCTATAGGATAATCAGACATGTGGAAAACTTTTTAATATCGGTTTTCATCCGGAAAAAAAAAGGCTGCTAAGGGGTTAATATTGAAAAATTGATAGGGGGGGGGGTATCAAATTTTTATGTGTCGACTGTTTCACGACTGCACATGTGTGAATCATTCGCATAACAGCTTCCTTATGTTAAGAATAAGTAGGTTTGAAAACACTTTTTAAAAATTGTGCCGAGCTGGCCTAATGGTCATCGTACTTAACTCAGTCTTTAGGTTTTGATCTAAGTTTGAGCATTTTTATTTTTTTATTTTTACTTACAAGAAGTGAACTATTTAGAAAAAACAATACTTGCATGCACATGTCTCGGTTTCTTTGTACAGTTTTTTGTACTTCATTTTTTTTTAAAATGAAATTTAACGTTACATTCGATATCGAGCAATGCCACATCTGTTAGTATACTGATATTCTATATTTTGTTATTCTTATCTTGAAAGAAAATCTGTTTTAAAAAACATTTCCAATGAATATTATTTGCTAAACGATATAAGATAAATTATTGTCATATTAAAATTGAAAATATAAAATAATTTCAGGAATACTGTCTAACCAATTAGACGATGCCTATGATAATTCCATTTATCATCTAAGACATATCAGACAGTAAAATGCAAGATATTCATATTGAAACTGAAAAACCAAAATGTCTTGCAATCAGGACATCACACATTAAACTTTCAACTCTGCCATTACAAATATCATTTACAAAGTGACCCCCCCCCAAAAAAAAAACAAATTCCACCCATTAAAAACGTTCCTTTTTGCAATCCAACGGTACAAATAAATTTTCAGTCTATACCCGACTTATCCATCAATTCCAGTTATGAACGTCTAAGAGCCCTCTTTTTTTCACTGTCTGATAATATGCAGAGACACTTTGGTGATGTCTTATCAGTAAAAGTTGTGATTTTGAATGGTTCTCACACTCACCGGATTTTAACCTCCTAGATTTCTATCTGTGGTGTTATCTCAAAGACACTGTCTATCAAAACAATCCTTAGACAATTCCTAAACTGAAGAACGTCACCACAGACCAAATCAAAGCAATGGTAAGGATTTGACAATTTTACACATCGAATCCAGGTGTATTTATTAGAGCTATAAAAGTGAGAATGTGTGTGAGGATACTTCTCAACCTATATACTCAACGAATTTTTGATCTACAGACTTGAAATTTGCTATATACATTATTCAGACATATGGAAAACGTTTTAATCAGTTTTCATCTGGAAAAAAGGGCTGCTAAGGAGTCAAAATTTAAAAATTGGTAAGTTGGGATCACCGGATTTTATCCGTTTTAAACCGTTTCACAATAGCGCATGCACGATCGTGAAACATGACAGCTTCCTTATGTTAAGAATAAGTTGGTTTCAAAACACTTTAAATATCATGTCAAGCTGGTTTAATGGTTATCATACGTGACTATCTTTTTGGTTTCGATCTCCGCTACATATATTTTCTTTTTTTTTTACTTACAAGAAGTGAACCGTTTAGAAAAAACATAATACTCACATGCAAATGTATCAGTTTTATTGTTCATTTTTTTTTTTTTTTTTTAAGGAATTTAAAGCTATGTTTAATACCGAAAAACGCTAAGTATATCTTCTAGTATGGCTATAAAAACAAAATAAAAGATTGTTCAACATTTCTGGCTGAAATTTGTTGGACAAGTAAGACATATACTGAAGCTTATTTGTTCCATATATAGTTAGATTGTAGAAAGGATTCTAAATTTTATGTGTGGCTTTTGTGGGAGACACTCTATATCACAAAAATAGTACAACTATATATATATAAAAAGAATAACAGCATAGTTATATTCCAAGATCCAAATATTTATTTTTCATGCAAATCAATTCCTCCAGCATGTTAAAATTTCAGTTGTTTCATTATGCAGAAACAAATGGTTATTATCATGTCAATACCGTCTATGAATACACTCTAGAATTTAATTATACTGTTATTCTTTTATATATGTTCTGTTATATTGTACATATATTGAGCTTCTAAACAAAAAGGTGAAATATAATCGGAAAAAAACATCTTACCAAAATATATACATATATATATATATATATAACAAAAGGCAGAAAATTATTTTGACATGTTTTGTACTCTGCAAATTTCATCATAAAATAATAAATTTTATTTTGACAAAAAAATTTCAGGCCATTTACAAAACAATGATGAACAGATCATCTTTTAGATTTGATACCATATAGAAAATAATCTTAAGATAATATTATAAATATATTTATTCCATATCAAAATATTTTCAAAAGGAGAAAAATGCCTAAACTTAAAAAACAAGGGTTTCAATTCTTTTCAACAAGTGGGTAAAAACCAAAACCTTATTGCTAAGAATGACATAAATCTTTGAGGATTTTTATCAGTGCTGCAGACTTTTTCCATAATGATGACTCGTCCAGGAATAACTTTGGTTTTTATTTTCTATTTCTGTTACTTGTAACCTATTTTTTTTTTTTTTAGAGGTTTTTTTTTTTTTTTTTTACAAATTCCACAAAAATGTGGTAATACTTAACAAAATAGAATATAAAAAAAGTTTTTAAAAATTTTCTTTATAAAAAACTAACATTTGGATTATGGATTTTTTTTTAACAAAAAGGAAAACTAAAACCATTATTATTATTATTATTATTTGGGTCCACTTTTAAGAAATATTCTCCTCAATCGACATAGCAAACGAATGAGTCATCATTGGAAAGAGGCAGATTCCGTGTTTTACTACTACAAGAATTTGTCATAATGCAAATGGTGTCATCTGTGAAGAGCGCAACAACAGCAGCAGCCGCAGTTGTAATGGCAGTCATGATAAAAACCGCCATTAAATTATCATTAAGCATTAATAAAGATTGATTCAGATAACGATTTTCATGGAATTGAATTTGCAGATTTATTTTTAAATTAGATAAAAAAAAGAAAATCTGCTTTAAGTTTGGAGGTTTTTTTTTTTGTTTTTTTTTTTACGGCAGATCAATCTTCTTTTGGTTGAGAAATATGAATCAAGGTGTTTCAATATCTTACTTTGTATTGTTACGAAGGTATTTTTATGATATCGGCATGCAAAAATAAAGTTAACTAAAATAAAAGTATGATATATTATTAAATGTTCAAATGTGGACGAATTGAAGAATTCTATATTTATAAATTAAAATAACGATACTAAAAATATGCTTAACTAAATAATTTTATTTATTAATAGATAGTAGGGCTACCCGGTGTATTTTTTCAAACTCAGAAATTTTTCTAACAACTTCTGGAATCTGGACAGAATTTTGAACGGAACCCTTTATTTAATTCACAAAGGTAGCATGCTCTTGTTCTGCCAGCCATGATTGGATAGAAGTCCTCAGTAATTTGTATCCATAGAGTGGTGGATAAAGTACTTGGTAAAATTCAGTTGTAAATGTACACTCTTCTAGAGGTTGAAGGTTCAATCCTTAGTGCGGGCGACACTCAAAAATACAATTGCAGATTACTTAGGACTTCTATTCCATCATGGCTGATGAAACAAGAGTAAGCTACCCCTGTAGATTAAATAAAGGGTTCCATTTAAAATTCCCGAATTCGACAGAAAGAATGCTAGAGTTCGACAATATACACCCAAAGAAGGTCGGAAGTTACATCGACTGAAAGTAAAAATGACACTCATGATGAGAGCAGTAGTCTAAAGAATCCAATATGAATATCAATCCTCATCTCAAAAATTGAGCAACGTAATATCAATATTTGCATGTATGTAGATGTGTGTGTGTGTTTGTGTGTGCACGTGTGTTATCTATAGAAAGAGAATCCACATAAAATCTAAAAGTGTATTCCTATATAAAATTTAACAGGAAAGACAATGAAACATCCTTTAAATTTCAAATATATCCTATTTTTATGAAATTTAAATCTTATATATTAATTTTTTGCAGAAAACAATGGAAGTGGTTTTGAATCTCTAAGTTACTCCTATAAGTGACTCATGGAGACAGAACCTCCTTAAAACTTTAAATACGTATTTGAGTTTAATGAAATTTAAATATATATATATATATATGAAACATTAAGAGATTTTCAACATTTCAATTTCTTCCGACTATTTTAGGATACGAAACGTGAGGAGGAAGGCCAGTATATAAAAAAAGTGATCTTCGTTTAATCCCAAGCAATATCAGATATTCCAGCTAGCAGCTTTAATGTTAAGAAACGATAATTTTATAAGTAAAATGTATAATAGAAGTATAAATTTCAATGCAGAGATTTTCTAACATTAACATTACCTTTTCACCACGAAATGAAAAAGTGGGAAATTTTTACATAGATAGTTTATAGTAGACCTTATTTACTTGCTACCACATGATCAGTTTTTAATTTAGGGAAAATCCAGCTCATCAAAAGGGGGCATTCTGGATTGGGACAAAAATTTGAAATCGGTCTAGAATGATCTGTCATTCAATTTTTCATGAAAAACCCCTATCTAGCTGAAATCACAGTCAAAAATTTTCCCCACTCTTTATCAAAACGTAGATTCCATGAACAAAGCTTCTTTCTTAGAAGTGCACGCCTGTGGAACTCTCTCCCGTTTGCCTGTTTCCCACCTGACTACAACTTGGATGTCTTCAAGTCCAACATAAACAAATTCCTGATGAACCGCCCTCTTAAGACACTTTATCAAATCTCCAATACTAACGATTACTTCGATACTATCCCATTGGTTTACTGTACACGCAATAACCCTTATCCCCGAGTGGCTTCCGGGCCTTGATAAGTGGTAACTACCATGAAAAAAAAAATAGACGCAATGCAGTATGAGAACAGATACTACGCTTTGATCTTGCTAATAAGGACAGTACATAGTTGTTCAATAAAATAATATGAAATGAAAATAACGTAATAAACAAAAATAAAATAAACGGATTCTTTAAAATCATTTTGCTGAAAACAAAACGCGGAGAGGGGTAATGGGGACTGTTTTATTAATTTGTTTGTTTAATTTATCTAATCTGTTGAAATTCTTTGAGTAAGAATGAGTTCTGCTACTGGTGCTAAGAGCAACAGTAGATGGAGGGAGGGGGCAGAGTGCTGATAATCAGGTAGTGAGGAGGAAGGGGAAGTGACCCACTACTGCTTTTGCTTCAACCTTCAGATGAGATAAAAATTGATTTTACCACAGAAATCAATAGAAGCAGCAGCAGTAGTGTAGCAGCAGCAATATCGAGCAACACGGTTCAGTCAGTAATGAATTCAAATAGAAGGCAAACCTCTTCACAAAAAGAAGAAAATAAATACAGATCAGGAGGAGAAGGGAGAGGAGATGCTAGTACTACTGCTGCTGTTGTTACTGCTACTATGTGGCCGCAGCAGCTGTAAATCTTACTAGATATTCAGATCAAAGTAAGTAGTAGCCTACCAATTTCTGGCAATGCTAAAATTTTTGACATTTCAAATCAAGAGAAACTAGTGAAAATTATAATCTTTAAAAGATTTACTATTGGGTATACACAAGAAAAAGTGGCGAAAAAATGACTGATACGCTATACTATAAGAACTAATAATGCTACTGCTAATTTTAATGGCAAGGGGATGCAGATTTAGAAGAGGGATATGGGTCATGAGAAGAGCAGGGTGGAGGAGGGGGGCTAGATTCTTGAGCATCTCAAATACCATCTTTTACAAACATTCTATGATAATATTTAGAGACCTGATGATATTTAAGCCATTGTTGTGGAAAGTGGCACTTGAACAAACCAAATAGAAAGCCAGAATGCCAACAGATATTGAATAATTTGATCCATGATCAAATATATCATGGAGGGGAAGGGGAGGCACATACTTTAAGCAATTGAAATAAAAAATAAAAAAAATGAAAATAACAAAATTAAACCCTCTCCCCCTCACCTCTAAATTCTATTAGTTAATTAGCATTTATAAAAAAAAGTTCATTTTCTAATTTAATCGGGTTTTCTTTTTTTCACTAAAATAATTTAATAGAATTAAAATAAAATAATTTTAATTTGTGTATGATGAAACTACTGTAAATTTCTTTATTTTAAAGCAACAGTCACAACACGAAAACGACTTTAATTTATATTCAAATAAACATTTTTATCATGCAGCAACATTAAAATAATGTTTATTTGAATATAAATAAAAGTATACTTGCTCTATTTATTATTGAGCACTATTATATTAACCAATCAAATTCATTAGTGTTTGTCTTTGAATATTATTAATCTGAAAATATATATATATATATATATATATATATATATATATATATAATATATATATATATATATATATATATATATATTAGTGGTAATATTAATAATTACAGAATTAAAAATAAAATATGAGAAATAGATAAAACTTTTCACATCAATTCTCAAGCAGCAAATTTAAAGAGTTAAGATACAAATACTGTCCAGTTTTTTCCCCTTCTAAAATTGAAATCAAAATAAAATAATTTTAATTTGAGTATGATGTAACGTTCTATATCTAAAATCAACAGGCACCACACATACACAAAAAAAAAGAAAAGAATTTTCCAATAGTAATAAAAAAAATCTCGTATATATATAATTATTCTAACGCGGTACTATTAATATCTTTTAAATTGATTGATTGGAATCGATTTAATAAATTTTGTTTACGTATAGGATGTATATATCAGACAAACAAAATTTATTAAATCGATTCCAATCAATCAATTTAAATAGTTAAGATACTGCCACGTTAGAATTTTTTTTAGAAATATAAAACATTGAAATATTAAAAAATAAAATAAAAACGAATTAATGATACCAAAGTCAGCTGAATTTTTACAATCTCCCTTTAACTATTATACGATTAAAAGTAAGCAAGCACGAGTCAACTGATAAGAATATAAGAAAAAAAATTGATTAAAAAAAAAAAAAATGTACTTACTGAATTGCTGGTATTAATGTCGGTACTGCCCTTCAAGTATTCCAAAACTTCCGACAAATTCCCATCCCTTGCTGCCCGCAAAAAGCTTGAATTGCCGTCACTCTGTAATTTAAAAGAAAAACAAATGTTAACTCACCGAAATTTCAAATCATTCTTTTCTTTTAAATATTAAAAAAAAAAATCACTTATGGCAAACAAGCTGGACAGAAACGGTTGGGTTTCGTTTCTTGACGGAAATCAACAGGCTAAATACAATTAGACTGTTGATCTCCCTCAGGATTGAAACACAAAGTTCCTGTGTAGCTTATTTTCTATAAGTATGCGCTCTATTCATGTATTGAACATGGTTAAAGTAAATATTAGAAAAATATATTCATAGTATATTTTATATATTATTTTAAAACTAGTGCGTATATATGAAATAGTAATATGGGTGTGTGTGTGTTTACCCAAGAGTATATATAATACCGTGATTCTAAGCAAAGTCCATAAATGCAACATGTATCTAAAAATTGATAGCCTTAAACAATCTTGATATTCTATGATATAGCTTACACAATGAGTACAAACATGTTTTCAAAACCAATAAAAGTATTTTTATTTGAAACACGAAGTGTTCAATACTATAAAGTAAATATGAGTTAATACAATTATTAAAATTAAAAATAACGGGTATCTGTGTGTATATGTGTGTGTGTGTGGGTGTATGGTTTTATGTATTTTTGTTAACACTGCAAATAACTAAATGTATCCACATAAATCAAACACCAAAAGTAAAAAAATTAAAAAAAATTTTTTTTTTTTTTTAAATTGAGGGGGGGGGGCTCAAGGGAAGTGTATCAAGAGTCAGCTAAGGGCGAGCTGGAATAAGAAGGGAAAGTGGGGGGGGGGGAGCAATACAACAGCTGAAACTTGGCTGTATATCAACGATGACTAAGAACAACAGTTTGAATAAATTAGTAGATACTAAAGCAGTTTATCAATGAGAGTAACAATAGAAATGTGTCATTTTATACTCATAACATTTTTTATGGAGCCAGACTTGACTAAAAACGATACTTCTAATAGTAGTGTAATATACTGAACGATAACAGAAAAAGGCATTTAACGAAGGATCAAATAAAAAAAACATTCATAAACAACACATTTGATCATAGTAATTTCATTAACAAAATTAATAAAAAATAATATAGACACTAATATATATATATATATATATATATATATATATATATATATATATATATATATACAGATAGATAGATAGATATTAATATTAGTATCTATATATATATATAAAATAATAAAGCTTAATATTAGTATTATATATAAAAAGAGAGAATTCAGGAAAGACCAATATTATTAATTTTGATTTAACTATTTTTCTTATAATTAATTAAAAAAGAAAAAAAAAACTATGTTCAGCTATGTTGAAATAAGAAAGAATAAATGAACACAATACAAACTGCAGCAAATTTTAGCATCTTGCTTCCCTCACGGTTGCATCTCTGTGAATAAATCAACTCAACAAAGCAACAAATATCGCCGAGGCTTTTATGGCCGGCTGCTTAAATGGTGGTGCCGTTTTTAACTCAAATTGAAGGCTTTCGATTGATTTACTGGTGATGACACAATCGATCATGTAAAACATTGGATTAAACACGAGCAGAAGAGAAAGCCCAACGTGATCATGTCGATTGCTTAGCATTTCATGTAAATCAGTCAAATCAGATTAGCTGTTAATCTCCCAAAGAATAAGATTCTGTGGAGGAATCAACTTCCAATCCAAACATGAAGACCATCACGTGAAAATAAAACCAATTAAATGAATTTTAAAGAGAGTTCAAGGATTCCGAACATTCAAATCGGTACACAAAAAGAACCCCCCTCTTCCCACTAAAAATATTTTGTGAATGGAAAAAAGAGAAAAATTTTCTTCCCATCTTTAATTTAAGAAATTACAGCCAAGAAGCTGAAAGATGAATGAGATAAGATGAAGATTACCCTTTGAAGCAAAAAAAGATGAAGATGGTTTGTATTTTATTAAAAGGAAAAGAAAAAAATGCTACATTTATTTTTATTTTTTAAATATTTTAAAACTGCTTCAAAATATCCTGTTATAACACCCTTATCAGATTGCCCACGTTAAGCAACATTGAGCATGGTTAATACTTAAATGGGTGATCATTTATGGAATAAAAGCGATACCTGCTTTCCAGCTGACTACAATATGGTTGTCTTCAAGTCCAATGTAAACAAGTTCTTGATGAGCTGTTCCCCTTAAATAATCCAATTTACCAAACTTACACTATTAACAATTACTATGATATTGTTCCATTGACTACTGTACACTCTTTAACCCTTATCCTCAAGTGACTTCTGGGCCTTGATTAGTGGTGACTACTACGTAATAAAAAAAAAAAAACACTATTCGGGTGTTTAAATTGATACTCGCCTTCGGAATGGTGACAGACTAATGTCCTACCATAGAAATGGTTCAGCTCATGTATTTTTAACATTTTTTTTTTAAATACTCAAAGCATCCTCATAGTATCAATATAGCATGGTATAAGGTGCAATTGAAAAGCGATACAAAATATATATGGTATTAAGCTTTCATAACCTCTGCAAAATATCAGCAAGGATTCAAGGCTAACAATATAAATGACTAAATCTTTAGCAAAAGTTAAAAATGGGCAAAAGTTATAGCCTATTGATTAAGAATGAATGTTTTTGAGGCCAAATTGACGATTAAATATGTGCTCAGTTTTTTGTTAAATACTATTTCTTAACTGTGCATCAAACAGATACTATAATACTTAGTTCGCCGTACCTTATTATCTATATAAAATTTCATCTAGATTGGCCCAGTAGTTTCTAAGAAAAAGTGAAACTGACAGACAAACTAAGAGAAATATAATATAGATTCAGTAAGGACTAAATTCAGAGAAAGTGCCCTACTAGCGGGACTTGTGGAAATTCCACAGGGGACTCTTTCATATGTAATATATTGATGTTAGCATTCTGTGGATGTTCAGTGTAAATGGAGATGCCCTAATATTATTGTAGCTCTTTTGTTTAAACTGTAAAAGTATTTATCTAAGCTAGCTGCGATACCCAGCATAGCACGGTTGTAAAATACGCTTAAATGTGATATTTTAATTTATGCAAATTTCTTATATATTATCATAGAGTCAATTTTTTTATCTATTTTTATATATTATAAAGTTGTGATTTCAAAAATAACAAACCGTGCGTGCATGCCCCCCCCCCTCTGGTACTGCATGTGAGATGACGCCACAAAAAATAGTGAAGAAATCATGAATGTAAGAAGTGTCAAGGGCCAACGTTGCCTTCACATTTTCGCCAAGTTTCAGAAAAATTTAATGGATGGGGCAAAAGTTATGGAGTAAAAAGTATCATTTTTTGCAAATCTGGGGCATTTGTGACCCCTTTTGAGCTCTTGAGAATGCCAAATCCCAGTAAAAATTGACAAACGGTGCTGTTTCACGTCTTAAGACATGTATATTTGAATTCAGCACCATGGAAAACCACTATATAGACATACATATAAAGCTTTTGAGTAATATGAAAAAAAGACCTCCAAAACGGCATTTTTTTTTTTAGCCCTAAAAGTCCCAGAGGGATGCGAACCAGAATTTAGCCAGGGTCACCCATACTGAATTTGTATTAAGAACAATGGCCTCCACATTTTGGTCAAGTTTCAGGAAAATCTAATGGATGGATCAAACGCTATGGGGCAAAAAGTGTAATTTTTGGCCATTTTAGGGCATTTTTTACCTCTTGAGCTCCTGGGGACGCTGAATCCAAGTGTGAATGGATAACAGTGCAGTTCCAGGCCTTAACACATGTATATTTGAGTTGAATACCGTGAAAAACCACTATATAGTCAGACATATCAAGTTTTTGTTGAGAAATATGAAAAAAGAGCCACAAAAAGGGGCGTTTTTAGCACTAAAAGTCCCTGGGGACACGAACCAGAATTTTGCCAGGGTCACCCATACTGGATTTATATTAAGAACAATGGGCTCCACATTTTGGCCAAATTTCAGAAAAATCTAATTGATGAATCAAAAGTTATGGGGCAAAATCTGTCATTTTTGGCCATATTAGGGCATTTTTTACCTCTTAGTCCCTTGGGGATGCAACGGGGGAAAAAAAAAAAAAAATTTACTGTGCACATCTATTTAATGAAATACAATTTGTGGCAAAATTTCAGGAAAAACTAATGAACGGTTATCTGGACACACAGATGCCACTGAAAACATAGGTCCCTCTCTGATAAATCGGGGGACCAAAAAATATATCTATATGATTTGGGTACATTAGCTTGAATCGAAACCGAAACCAAAACTTATGAGGAAAAAAAAAAATATATATATATATATATATATACACACACACATTATATATATATATATATATATATATATATATATATATATATATATATATATAACTTGAGTTCCTTCAGCTATAATCAAAACCGAAACAAAAACGAAGAATTTTTGGTAAAATTATTTATAACAAGAAATGGAAGGTCATAACAATCAAACGACAGTCACCCGGAAGAAAAAAGATGTAATAACACACACGCTATCACATTAATATATAGATTATAGAAAAAATTCTTCATGGCTCCTAGTTGTGCACGGCAACAAGCAATCAAGAGAACATAAGAGTTTTAAGAAATATATATATATATATATATATATATATATATAACTAGCAGGGCTACCCAACATTGCCCCAAGAAAAGACAGTAACAGAACTTCTATCCTTCTCTATTTTCCTTTTCTCTATTTTCTTTCTTCTTCACCCATTCTATTCCTCTCTCTGAACATACTTACACATGATTCGAGTTAGCATACGGGAAATAACATTGAAAACAAAACCAGTTACCTTCCTTTACACAACTACATTAAAAGATCTGTGCATGCCTTGATAACATTAAATGCTATATGTGTCCATCTGACTGCGAATTAATGAATCTGTTTGTCTAAATTTTAGACTATTATACACCCAGGGAAACGCCAATCAAGAAAATATAAACTTTGTGGGTCTTTCGTAAGTAGTTTTGGACTTATCTAGACATACACATACACAGACAACTGCACTTTATATAATAGATGTGTATACATAATTTCCAGAAGGATAGTGTACATTTTAGAGTTGAAGAAGTTGGCCAATAAAACAGCCAAAATGTTGCAACTAAAACAATCAAGATGAAAACAGTTATGTTAAAATATAAGATGAAAACTAAATTTTGAACAGTCAATTTTTTTCCTCTTCAGTCTTTCTAGGAGGTACAAAGTAATGATATGCCAATGATCTAGTGGAACTGATTGCCGGCAACGGAAGCTGAATTTGCCAAGACTGGAATTAGCTCTATATTATAAGCACTTGTGTTGGTATGTATGTGCTGAATAAAGCTCCGGTTGTATACATAAATGTACATGCATCTCCGTTAAGGAGGAAAAGATAGGCTGAAGAGTTGGAATGATTTGATCAAGAGGACTTCAAAGAATGACACATCAAAACCTGTGGAAATAAAATTTTATGGAGAAAGTTACTTAATATCGCCACGGCTAACATGCAACCCATATTTGATGTTGAAAAGCCATGCTAAATAAAGAAAATCTCTAAAAATACTATTTTCTCTTATTTCAATAAATCATTAGATTGAAGACTTCAGGTTTTTACAATATACAGTTTGATCAATAATTGATAGGTAAGTAATCTACAATGGTTGGTTTGTATGTTTCATGGCATGCCAACACTTTGGGAGATATTTAATGCCGAAACAATACTTATTGTAAACAATTCATTGTAAAGTGCTTCATTAAGCACAAGTTTCCTTTTAACCGATTTCAAATTTCAGTTAAATATTTTTTACAAATTCCAAATTATGAAGATCAAAGGTTTAGAGTTTTCCTTGGCTAAATAAAAAGAATGTATTAAGCAATGGCTTCCAGGTTTTAAATTCAGAAATTGACAGGCAGTTTAGTTTTGAGGGGGGGGGGTATTTTTTTTTTTTTTTTTTTTTTTTACAACAAATGATCAAATTAAACATCTTGCTAAAGAACTCTACTTTTTAGGCGATTTATACTTTTACGACCTTGCCATTCGGACTTCGTGTGGTAAAAGGAATTTGGGAACATCTTGTTAAGAAAGCTAACCAAACTAGTCAAATGAAAAATTCTGTCCAAATCTAAGCAGTCTACAACCATTAAAAATAGGAGTATAATGATAGGAAAAGTGCATCTCCTATGCCTAAGCTGGACCATACTTTATCCAAAATAAGAATCTGGTACTGCCATGGACGTCCTTAGATTATTAGATTGATGAAAACAGATACAGCCAAGGGATATAAAATTCAAGTACATTTATTATTATTATTATTATTTCATTGGAAAAAAGCAATCAAATATTGATTAATTCTGGCCATTCCATTATAATTACATTTCTGAATTTTTGAGATGAGGGTTGGTTACTCGTATTATTCAGACTACTTTTCTCATCTGGAGTATCATTTCCACAACATTTTAGTCGATGTAACAGAACTTCACTTCAGGTGTATCTTGTCGAACTCAGGAATATTTCTGTTGAACTAAAGGACCTATAGCGCAATAGTTAGAATACTTGGAGAAAATAATTATAAAAATGATATTTTCTTGAAAGTTGAAGGTTTAATTCTCAGTGTAGGCGACCGAAAAATAGAATTGCAAGTTACTTAGGACCTCTATCTAGTCATGGCTGATGAAATAAGAACATGCTACCCCCGTGAAGTAAATAAAGGGTTCCATTCGAAATTTTGTCCAAGTTCCCGAGTTCGACAAGATACACCTAAAGAAGGTCGGAGGTTACATTGATAGAAACACTGTGAAAATGACTCAAAATGAGAACACTATTCTGATGAATCCAAATAATTCTACTGTAACATTGATTTTTTTTTTTTTTTTTTCTAAAACCATATGATGGAAAAGAATTTTCAAATACTGTCAAATCTTTCTCCTGTAATCACAGATTTAAGATCCAAGTTGTCCTGTCCTCCTCATTCAAGGTTTTATTTCAAAATTCTGGTGTTCTAAATCTAGGTGTTCGATAGTCAGACTTATGCAGAATCTCCTGGTATTTACAAAGTCAAATATCTGAGAAGCAACACTAACCCTAACCCAATAATATTGAAATGGTGGTGCTCTTCTGTTTTTTATAGTTTCTTTTTAACCAATGTGACGAAACAAGTAGTTCTCATATGGTAACCTTCTATTTCTGATTAACAGCTTTTATTGACTGGTCCCGTCTCTAGATCAGATCTAGGCAGTCTACCATCCCAGGCTTTACTTTCTCCCTTGGACAAAGAGTTCTTATTTACTTGCCTCCTCACAAGGGCAAAGTTAAAAACAAGGTTGAATTTTAATGTGGGAGAAAATCTGGCTCACGAAAAAATAGGCACTCTGGATTGAAACAAAAACATAAATTGCCCCAATATATAAGGATTTGTCCTTCACTGACAGAGGACAGAATAGAATAAGTATAGCATCAGAACAGATACTACACCGTTTCTAACCAAAATTCCAAGGAATTACTAATCATCTGAGACACTCCTACCGAGGAACGATGAGGGGGGTCCTCAGGCATTTTTGTAGGCCAGTGCACTTCCTCTTGTGCAATCCTTGCCTTCTACCCTTGTGTCACATCTTCCCACAGTGGGAGCGAAATAATTTTCTTTGCGTGATTT
>NC_136496.1:112397913-112447913 GCF_053919585.1 Euprymna scolopes
AGAGAGAGAGAGGAAGAGAGAGAGAGAGGAAGAGAGAGAGAGAGGAAGAGGGAGAGAGAGGAAGAGGGAGAGAGAGGAAGAGGGAGAGAGAGAGAGGAAGAGGGAGAGAGAGGAAGAGAGAGAGAGAGGAAGAGAGATAGGAAGAGAGAGAGAGAGGAAGAGAGAGAGAGAGGAAGAGAGAGAGAGGAAGAGAGAGAGAGAGGAAGAGAGAGAGAGAGGAAGAGAGAGAGAGGAAGAGAGAGAGAGGAAGAGAGAGAGAGGAAGAGAGAGAGAGGAAGAGAGAGAGAGAGAGAGAGAGAGAGAGAGAGAGAGAGAGAGAGAGATAGAGAGAGAGGAAGAGAGAGAGAGGGAGAGAGAGAGGAAGAGAGAGAGAGAGGAAGAGAGAGAGAGGAAGAGAGAGAGGGAGGAAGAGAGGGAGAGGGAGGAAGAGAGGGAGAGGGAGAGGGAGGAAGAGAGGGAGAGGGAGGAAGAGAGGGAGAGGGAGGAAGAGAGGGAGAGGGAGGAAGAGAGGGAGAGGAAGGAAGAGAGGGAGAGGAAGGAAGAGAGGGAGAGGAAGGAAGAGAGGGAGAGAGGGGGAGAGAGAGAGGGAGAGGGGGGGGAGAGACAAAGAGAGGGTGAGAGAAACAAAGAGAGGGTGAGAGAGACAAAGAGAGGGCGAGAGAGACAAAGAGAGGGCGAGAGAGACAAAGAGAGGGCGAGAGAGAGACAAAGAGAGGGTGAGAGAGAGACAAAGAGAGGGTGAGAGAGAGACAAAGAGAGGGTGAGACAGAGAGACAAAGAGAGGGTGAGACAGAGAGACAAAGAGAGGGTGAGACAGAGAGACAAAGAGAGGGTGAGACAGAGAGACAAAGAGAGAGCGAGAGAGAGAGACAAAGAGAGAGAGAAAAAGAGAGGGCGAGAGAGAGAGACAAATAGAGGGCGAGAGAGAGAGACAAAGAGAGGGCGAGAGAGAGAGACAAAGAGAGGGCGAGAGAGAGAGAGAGACAAAGAGAGGGCGAGAGAGAGAGAGAGACAAAGAGAGGGCGAGAGAGAGAGACAAAGAGAGGGCGAGAGAGAGAGACAAAGAGAGGGCGAGAGAGAGAGACAAAGAGAGGGCGAGAGAGAGAGACAAAGAGAGGGCGAGAGAGAGAGACAAAGAGAGGGCGAGAGAGAGAGACGAAGAGAGGGCGAGAGAGACACAAAGAGAGGGCGAGAGAGAGACACAAAGAGAGGGCGAGAGAGAGACACAAAGAGAGGGCGAGAGAGAGACACAAAGAGAGGGCGAGAGAGAGACACAAAGAGAGGGCGAGAGAGAGACACAAAGAGAGGGCGAGAGAGAGACACAAAGAGAGGGCGAGAGAGAGACACAAAGAGAGGGCGAGAGAGAGAGACACACAAAGAGAGGGCGAGAGAGAGACACACACAAAGAGAGGGCGAGAGAGAGAGACACAAAGAAGGGCGAGAGAGACAGACAAGGAGAGGGCGAGAGAGAGAGACAAGGAGAGGGCGAGAGAGAGAATTTGAATCTGTCAGAAGATCTACTGCATTTAGCTATGCACAGAATACTATTGGGGAAGGTATGAACCCATAAGCCATGGATAATAGAAACGTGTATGTTACAAATCGTTTGCAATAGTTATTGTGTCCCTACTTACTTGCTTTGCTACAAGGATATGTTAGGCACAAGGTAGAGAAATTAAGCTCTCGAAAAGGGACAATCCGGATTGCCCCCCCCCCAAATGCCACGATTTGGAAAAATTTACCCAAGAAAGGACTACACGTTAATCCTAGTTTAAAGTCCAGGCATCATTAAATAACTTCAATGGAATCAATATATAAAAAAAATAATTAAAAAAAAAAAATCAATTTATTTCAGAAGTTCCGAGTAGAAGTCAAAATTTTATTTCCTTAGTTTTGACTTAGTATATTTCTCCTTCACTGACCGAAAACAGAAGATTCAGTATAGTATCAGAACAGATATACTTTACTCCTAGCCAAAAGCTCAGAGGAACTGTTTATTTTTGCCCCAATCCAAAATGACCCCTTATGAGGAGCTGGATTTTCCAGACATTAAAAACCGACCTTGTGTCTAATTCTGTGGGGAGGCGGGTAAATAGGGTCGATAAGTGTATGTGTTTCTCGATAAAACAAAGGCCAGAACATCTACAATAAATAAATAAAAATAAGAGAATATTCATATGTGTAAAATTTTATGGAGAAGGCATTGAAAGCGTTTCCAAATCTCTAAGCACCGCCCCCTCTCCCCAGGGAGCTCTGAGGACAGAACGTATATCCGAGCTTAATAAAATTCAAACCATATGTATCAGGCACTAATAGTTTTCCAAAATGTCAAAATTTAGCTTCTTCCATACGATGAGAATTCATAAAGTTAATGACTATTTTTTTCCGTCCAAATGGGTCAGAGGAAATTGCAAATTGTTATGATAACTGAACTTATGCATTCATCACCTTAAAGTTTTATCTCTGTTGCCAATATTGGCTGTGTTAGCCTCTAAAAAAAAGCACCCCCCCGTCATGAACGTGCGGCAAAAGCAGATATGCCTCATTAAATTCTTGGCAAAAGTACATTAGGAAATATGGTGACGATGTAGAAAAATAAATTCTGGAGCACAAAAGGTCGCTCGTTTTAATGGCACCACTCCCGTCTTTGTAGATCTTCCAAGTTTTTTAGTTAAAAAAAATGGGAGATTTCATTTTTGGAACGACCCTTATTTTTGTTTTTCATCAAACCGGATGCCAGACAATCACCCACAATTTCAGTCACTCCAACCGAGAGATCTTTTTAAGGTTCTAACCATTCCTTTGAGTGCAATTATGTCTGCGTGTGTGTGTACAAAACAAAAAGAAAAAAGTAATAAGGTATTATGAGCAGAGTGAAAAAGGACATTATTTCTCGTTTAATCCTGAGCAATGCCAGGTGTTTTCACTAATATGAATAAATTTATTATAAAATAGATTTCTTTTACCATTGTGATGACTACTATAATCATCATTGCCACTACGACGATTGCCATAATCAATGTTACTACTACCATCATCATCATACTCATAGTTTAATTATTATTGTTGAGCTTCCATACAGGCAGTAAAGATGCTTTCAACAACAATTGAAGTGACAGCAAGTCTTCTCTTCTTATTATTTATTACTATAATTATTAAATGACTTTTTTTTTTAAATATATATATTTGATTTTTTGGTTCTTATTTAGAATTAAACCTAAAAAGATAGAAAAATCTTTATGATGTCCGTGCCAGTCACGGAACGGAAATATATAAGTAGTTTTTTTTTGCTTTTTTTTTTCATGTATAAGGAAAATAATTTTTAAACTATTTAAAGAGGAATGTAAAATCGTTAGCATTACAAGGCTCATCTCGCAAATTTGAATTATTGTTGAACTATCAGCCCTTGTTTTTTTTTTCTTTTCAAGAAGACAATGCGAGACGGTCCTTTTTTGTTTACTCATAAAATTTGATTTTCTTTGTTAAAAATAAAACTACTTGATCAATTTACATAATTTTTGGAATATGACATCTTCGTTCCGCGAGATACGTATATCATAAAAAGTTCCTTGTAGTTTTTCTTTTTTTTAATTAGGTTGAATTCTAAATAAGAACCCATTAGTAGAATTTTATTATCTTTTGTAGCTAGACTCACACATTTGATTGCTAATCCATCATTAATTTTCACCTACAGCTGGAAATTAATAACATGAGTACATTTCATGATACAAAAGCATCTGAAAAGAGATTATATATATATATATATATATATATATATATATATATATATATATGTGAATAATGCTTGATAATGATTCATCTACAATATTTTCTTTTTCAAGCTCAGTCCATAAAAAGAAGGAATATCTTCCATAAAAATTTCAAAAGAATCTGAAGCTTATAAAAAAGGGAGTATTCTAATTAGGTAAATAAAATGAACGCATTTATTTTTAAGGAAATGGTAAAACCGATTACATTCCTCCTCTATATCTACAACTCTCAACCATCCTCCTCCTCCTCGCTCAATTATCTGAAGTGGGGGGGGGGTGAAGAAAGAGGCATCATCGCCTGCTACCTCAGTTTTTTTTTTCTTAAGAATTTGTTCACCTGATGCCGACAGGATTTTCTGAAGAGATACTTTAAATGACAGGCTATTGTAGCATAACATTCTCTTATTACTATATTTCTTAATCAATTTATAGAGAATTCTTATGCTATGTACACACACACGCACACACACACACACGTATATATTTCAAAGAAATTATGAATCAGTTCACTTAAAAATAGAACACAATCCGTATGCAAAAAGTGTAAGACAATGGAAATGAACGCGAGTTCAAACGTGGAGAAAGTACATTTGGATGCCGAAGCTATTGAGGTTTTGTTACGTGGGTGATACTGTTGATCACAAGGAGAAGCAGGTGTTAGTGTGATTGCAAGAACTAGCAGTGGATGGAGTACGTTCAGAAAACTTATGCCATTACTAACCAGCAGAGCGTTACAACTCTTGACCATGAGAAGAGTCTACCAAACGTGTATACTGTTATGATGTATACAAGTAAAATCTAGCCAATGAGGGTTGAGGACATGTTTTGCATGGAAAAAATGATATGGGATTCATGTGATGTGTGTGTAATGCGAGTCTTTAAAGGTTCAGTTTGAAACTGTATAATAAATCTATGCAGAATTTACGAACTGAATACTTTTAGTCTTTACAGAGAACAACTTAAAGATTTTCAAATTCGAAAAGATACACCTAAAGAAACTCGGAAATGACATTAACCACAACATTGTGAAAATAACAACCAAGATGAGACTAGTCGTTTGAATCATCTAAGTGAGTGTTTCCCAAACTTCAGGACACCATGGGCAAAGGTTTTTTTTTTACAGAGCACTAACAAGATCATTTCTAGAATAAATATGAAAAACATTTCACATTTTAACAGAGTAGTGATCATGTTTACAATACATTTTGTTTTTTATTAATCAAAAATTGTTGCATTTTTCTGTTATTTTTTTTAATTTTCTTTTTCATGAACCATCCTGAAATTCTTTACACCTGCAGTTATCTATCATATCTCTTTCCATTAAAAAAAAAGATCAATAATTAAATGTCTGCAGCCATTTCATCTTTTTTTTTCATATAAAGCATTTGATCCTCTTTAAGAAAGGATCTCCGGAGCCCGTCAGCCTCATTCATGGAGCTTCCTACTTTGGAAACAAACCCCTGATCTAAGTTATACAAATGCAATTAGTGTACATTTTTTTTTTTTTTTTTTTTAAGTAATATTGACAGATTTGGTGATGATATAAAGCATGGATTGCATGGACAATATTGGGAGCTTTCAAATAAAATTTAAAAAAAAAAAATTCAAATTATTTATAAGTTATATTGATGCGATTAAAAAAGACTTTAAAAATAATAATAATAAATAAATAAAAAATAAAATGAAATATTGCCCCACTTCCCACAATTAATTTTTTTGTAAATAAAATCATTTAAAAAAAAAATCGGGATCATCTGAGATCAAACCACAGAATGAAAGTGGTATTTTGGTGATAGTTTGTAGCATACGGCAAGTTTTTGACAAAATTGAATGATCACCGCCCCCCCACCCCTCCACCTCAAAATAAACGATTCAGACTTCATGCCCAAGGCTGAACATTATAATTCTTAATAAAAATAGTGTGTGTGTGTGTGTGTGTGTGTAAAACGGCACTAACCCTATTTGGATTTAACCGATTTCCTCTGAAGGAGGAAGTTCGATAGGAGTATGAAATTCCCAAGGGGAGATGACGACATTAGGTTTTTGCAACTCTTGCAGGGAGGTGTCGATGTCCTCCCACATACAGTGCGTGGAATTCCCAAATTAGTCGTCCATTTTAGTAATGACCAGACTCGTTATTGCTTAACTTTAGTGATCCAATGTGTGAACATGATTATGCGATATGTATCTATATCTAGAGACCAAGTGTTAGCCCCAAGAAGGGGGCTAACACTTGATTTTTGAGAACTTTGATATAAGAAAAATGAAACACGGAGCAGACAAAAACAAACTTCCATCACAATTTCTTAATTTTCTTTTGAAGAGATGTACCTTGAAATACAGATCATTTAAAAATGTAAAATACAAAAGCAATAAATTCATGCGTTTTCTGAAAATCGCTCTAGACAAGACATGAAGCCACTAGATGTAAGGAGTTAAAAAAAAAAAAAAAGATAAAATTCCAAAGTAAATAAATGTCACAATCTTTAACAAATATTCTATAAAAAAAAAAAAAAAAAAAAAAAAAAAATGGTGCTTTACTATTAGTCACAATTGAAATTCAAATTTCAAGTAAAAACATTTTGGTGTCTTTACGTGCCATGCAGGTGTAAGTATCCTCACCAAAAATTTGAGAACAATGATTGCGTAGAATATTAATTTACAAATAAAAATCAATTTTATCCTATTACATTGTTTATTTTTACTTGATTAAATGAAAGATCGACTTATCTCCCCTGCTTTACTACAACTTACGGTACTTTCATTCTTGTCAATGGCGGATCGAGAAAATAAGAAAAGATTGAAGTTTATTGTTAATATAAAAAGTTCTATGCGATCTTATACTCATTTTTTTTCTAATTTTTGGTGAGGATACTTATTTCAGCATGACATCAAAGTGTATTGGTTTGAAATTCGATTTCCAATTGTGACTAATACTAAAAAAGCATAGAAAACAAAATGTACACACACAAGTTATCTCATAATTTTATTAATATAGTTAAATAGCGAAAACCAACAACACCAAATTAAAATAGCATATCTTGAAAGAACAAAAGGTTTAATATCCTTTCAGATATAAAATGGTAGAAAAAGTTAAAAAAAAAAAAAAAATCATTAATAATAATAATAAACAAAAAAATTTGTAAAAAGTAAAAAAGAAAAACGATCACCAATAATCATAGACAATGATGAATGGCATTTAGCTGACTGATCTGTCTAGTATACTCAGCCATACATTCTTGAGGATCAGTAATGCTGTGAAACTGCAGTAAAATGTTAAGCTAAGTATAATATATATATATATATATGTATATATATATATATATATGTATAATATATATATATATATATATATATATATTATATAAGGAGTCAATGATCACCATTTGGATTCATTTAAGAACACGTCACCCTTTTTTGTAAGTACTGAAATGGCTAGCAAGAATCCCTGCTGTCCTATAATTACATTGCATGCTAGCGAGTTCAGTTGGGCACCAGTCAAAGTACTCATTGATTACCACGACGCGAGATATAAGTATATCTCAAATGTACTTAATTCGTACTGACAAGCCGTGCTGAATACAATTGTTTTATACATTCCAGTGATACACTTTGAAATATAAAAACGTTTCTAAGTTAAAACTTCTTTTCCCATTCCAAAGAATGGTACTGGCTTTTAATTAGTGCTTTCTTCAAGTATCTAGCTTCTTGCTATTACAGCAAGAAACTAGATACTTCACCAGACAAGAGGTATACTAGTTCTGGAATCCAGGAAGACCGAGAGACCAGAAGAAAGATATGCTATAAAATATTTAAATGGTCAATTGGGGAGAGGAAAATTATGTTCTTAACTTCTTTACTCAGTATTTGAGGGGTAAAGGAGAGCTTTAATGGAATATTCAAATATCTATGTATCCAACATAAAGATCAAGTGTTAGTCCCAGGAAGGGGGCCCTTTAATTTCTGAGAACTGCAAAATGGAAAAAAAAAAAAAAAATTACTATTGTTATTAATGATAAATAGGAGTTATTTCTCTCATTTCATATGGCTATGTGTGATAGTGGGTGCACCAATTAAATCGTGACAGTCAATGGTGACTCATGTTTGAGGTTGTAATCATGCAAGCAGATGTGTGTGTGTGGGGGGTATAACAATAATATTTTTTTAAATAACTTAATATTTATTTTGAACTTACATTCTCGTCAGTGTAGGGAGTGACAATTACTGCCAGTCAGGTGATTTAAACACAGTCACAAAGTCATTCTTAACTTCGTAGGTTGGTATTCACCTCCAGGTTCCAAGAATTAGTACGAGAACTATTAAGTTCTATTAATACCGAGTAGTTGGGCATAAACAGTAAAAACTCAAATAGTATTACATGACAGATGTCATAACATTGTATTGCGCTAAGATCAACTGCTTATTCTCAATTCTTTAAAATTCATGTGTGTGTGCGCGCATGGTCACTTTTCAATACTTTTAGACGTTTATAACTTTATTGCATAATAAAAAAATAAAAACCCAGTTTATTATCATTATATATTAGGATTCCATGGAACATGAATCGCAACCTGATGTATTTTTTATTATAAGTTTTAGTCCAAGACTCAAACTTATTAATGGATATTCCATATTTGATTAAACTTATTAATGGATATTCCATATTCCCAAGTAGCCTTTCTGACTTTGCTAAGTGGTGACTGAATTAAAAAAAAAAAAAAAAAATTTTAAATGTGTCCATTCAATGAGCATGTTATTTCAAACTGAAATCCAGGTTATAGTCAGCTAACGTACTTCCTAATTCCGATGTAGCGCTACCGAAAGCAGTGACAAGGCAAATCAGTTTCTTCATTTTTCTAGTCCTTTGGTATTTCTATTATAAGGCGATTTATTGAAATAAAATTCAAGAAAAGGCGTTATTGAAAAATATAATAAAAATCAACAAAATTATAAAAAGATAAAAATAACAAAATTAATCTTTATTTGCCCTTTTAATTACAAAATAAAAAAAAAGCTTTTATTTCATTCTAAATTTTGTAAGAAATATGTTTATGAAATTATTTTAAAAAGTTTTCTTTGAATATATATAATAAATATGTTTATTAATTAATAAAATAAAAAGATAACATGCACAGGGGATATATAAGCACGAGAGGAAAAAGCGAAGAAATCTATGGTTCCCCCTTACCAACTTTCACGAAAAACACTCGTCTAGTTGAAACCGCCATCAATAATTTCCCCCACTCTTTATCCGTGCCGAAGCCTAAACATGGATTCCATGAAAAAAAAAGCTTCTTTCTTAGAACTGCCCGCCTGTGGAACGGTTTCGTTTGTCAGCTTTCCAGCTCACTACAATATGGTCATCTTCAAGTCTAATAACGTTAACAAGTTCTTGACGAGCCATCCCTTTAAGTAATCCAATTTACAAAATTTCCACTACTAACGATTACTACGAAATTGTTCCAATTGATAACTCATTAGCCCTAATCCTCGACTGGCCTCCGGGCCTTGGTAAGAGGTGACTCCTTTGTAAAAAAAAAAAAAAAAAAAAAAAAAAAAAAAAAAAGATTTGTCTTATCAATGCTTCCAGCAGCGCTACTCTGTAAATTAGGAAATACTTTAGCTGACAAACTAATCGATGATGCATTAAAGAAAAAAAAATTCTGGTTTGACTTGCAATGCCGTAAAGTTGTGTTAGGTCAGCTATACTTTGAGTACTATAATTAACAAAGATGAACAAATTGTTCAGCTTAATTGTGTCTTTAATGCATTCCACGGTACAATGGGTTAATTGACCTTTGTCTAATCATCAAATTAACTGTCTTTGCAATTTGCTTGACATTTGAATTGACCTTACCGCTCAATATAGATCAATACATTCGAGTTAATCTTTTTTTTTAATGTTACATGTACATTACGTAGTAAACAGCTTCATAAATAAAGTTTACATTTTTCTATCTATTACAAATATATTCAGAAAACAAACAAAAACAATAAACAATCATTGTTTTCTTTTTTTTTTTTAATTCTTTTTTTTTTTTAATTGTTCCTATCTACTCCATACAATATAGTTTTTACATTATGATGATTAAAATCAAGTTTGAGGAAGATTTATTTATTCATGTCTAAAATCTATTGTTAAAGTTTCACAAAAAAATCGGAGCTATCTAATTTTTATATATATATATATATATATATATATATATATATATATATATATATATATATATATATATATATATATAAATTCATTTCATAATTTCGGTTTTGGTTTCCGTTTCGATTCAAGCTGATGCACCAAAGTCATATGGATATATTTTTTTTTATTTTTGAAATCGCAACTTTATAATATATAAAACTCAATAAAGCATTAACTCTATCATAATATATACGAAATCTGCAAGAATCAAAATAGCATATGTAAGCATACTTTATGACTGGGCTACGCCGGGCGTCCCTGCTAGCTTAGATAAATACTTTTGCAGTTTAAAAAAAAAAAAACTACAATAATATCAGAGTGTCTCCATTTACACTGAACATGTACAGAATGCCAACATACATATATATTCCATATGAATGAGTCTTCTGTGGAATTTTTACTGGTTCAGCTAGTGATCAATTAGTTTAGAATTGAATGTTGTATATACAAATACATGAACATACCTAACTTGAAATAAATTATAGATATTAAATACACATTTTGTTTATGGACATTCAGTGAGACAACCCTTCACAATCCCAAATACGCACATTTAAATGCAACTTGTACACCTTTTCTGTGATGGCCGTAATAAAGCTAACTTATAGCAAGAAGTACAATGTAGAGGTGCAACAGATACAAACGGTAGCAAATTAACACATACAACGATGGAATGAGCTATGCAGATTGCATGTATTATTATTAATAATAATATATTAGTGTTGCGACAATTAATTGGAATTGGGAATCAGAAAACTTGGAACTTTTGGGGGTATCTGTATTGAAAAAAATTTGCACCTATTTTCCGATGCCAAAAACGATTCTTTTCATTGTCTCTTATTTGATTTTGTTTAAAGCAATATATTCCACTGTTGGTAGTAATGTTAATGTTTGATTTGTAAACTACCAGTAAAACTAATATCTATAGATCATCTTCCACAAATGTAGTTTTACATTTGAGAAAATATCTGCATATTTAATGTGTGTTCATGCAGTAATCGAGAATAAATAACAAGTTTATTGTTAACTATTTAGAGATATATAAAGAATTGGAATCGGTAATTGTATCAGAATGAGGAATTTAGTATGGAATTGGTAATTGTACTGGAATCAGGAAAAATATTGGAATCGTCTCATCACTAATATATATATATATATTATTAGGTATTATTGTAGGTACAAGTTAATCCATGGGATGATTGTATCATGACCACAAAACAAGTACTGCATAACCCCAAAGCATGAAGATAATGTCTTAGAATATTGCATAATGGCAACAGAACAGATACTACACTACGATTGAATTGAGGATTGTAAGATCATAAAATTATAAGTTAATGTAGTTTTCTTTGGCGCATTGTCTAATGTGTATGTAAAGTAAATTCAAAGAAGACAATAAAATGCAAAGGTTTTATGGATAGACACAAACTGAAACAAATTAACACGTACAATCGTGAAACGAGCTATGCAAATTCCACATTTTGTTATGTAAATATGTTGTTTTTTTTATATATATACTCTAATTGCATTACATTATATTCTCAATTGCCTCAGTGTAGTCTGATGGATTGGTTGGTTGGTTGTTTTTTTTTTACGGTATATCAACCTTTTTCAGGTTATTTAATGCTGAATCTAGTTATTTTGAGGAACGATTTTTAATGGAGTATATATTTTTTTAAGTCAGATTCTATTTAACCCGTAGTTGGGACCCTAACAGGTACTACCACTCCTGGTCAGAGTGGACCTGGGAGCAATGGCAATTAAAGGGTGGCTCCACACTCCCCAAGGCCCGCAAGGTGGGGCCTCACCATAGGATATAGTTTTAAGTCATATCCAGGACCATAGTCTGACGGAAGTTTTGTATCATAATATTTCGGCAATATTTCCTTTCATCAGCTACGTGTTCAATTTTAATTGAAACATGCATATGGATGCCTTATGTGATCAAAGTGTTATATACTCATCCAAGTAATCTAGTTATTGTATTTTCAGAATATATATGGTTGTTGGAATTTAGCTCCAAAAGTTTCAGAGGTATTTTGTAAGCAAACACACAGATAAGAGCTATAATATATAAATATACATACATCATTCCCAAACAAAAAGATGTATTTAATTCAGATTCATAAATTTTTAATTTTTGTATGAATTAGGTCTTTCATGTGTTTTGTTGAATAGTGAAAGACCACTAAACAACTCAGAGACAAAGATATGTTCCTCAAAAACACACACACACACATACATATATATATATGGGGAGAGCCAGAAAGAATTAGAGATTCTTTAAGAGAAGACTTATCAGGATAATGCAAAGCTCAACAAATTGAGGTGGAACTTGATATATAAGATAAGGAATAAAAGAACGACAATATAAAAATATATACTAATGCACATGATTTTAATCGTTGATTCAATAGGAAGAGTACATCAATTAGGGATGTAGGGTAAGTAAACTCATTATACTTAGAAGCAGGTATGATGAGAAGCATTAAGCTTCGAAATACCTAGATATAAAGAGCTTACTTATTATACACTCCTAATTGATGTAATCTCCCTATTGAATCAAGGATTCGTATATATTTTTATTCTTCATTTTCTATTGTTACATCCTAGATGTTTTACTTTCTTTCACTGAAGAGTTGGCATAGAAATATTTTTTAAAGTGTTATGAAAAATTATGTAGATCATCTTGCCAAAATATATTCTGTTGAAATAAGAAATTTGAATGTGTGAAAAATGGAGGAGAGCATTTAAAGCCTTACAAATGGTTGACGGCATTGCACCGATAGAAGAAAAGAAATGTGAAACGATTAGAATCAACAAAAATGTCTAAAAAGATACGTTTTCAGTTGAGTAGAAATAAAACATAAGTAATCTTCAATTGTAACAGCCAAAGAAAGGCGATAAGAATAGAAAATGGCGACTTGGAATTGCCTAAAAAAATTTGATTATTTAAAAGACATACTTATGAAAATGGAATACAGGACGTAACTGATTTAGGAATCTTTAGTAAAAATAGAAATGCAATGTTCTTGCCAATATTCTTAAGGAGTTGAGGCTATCATAAAATGTACAATCAGCTTTGATTGAAAATAAAATTCAGAACTTGATAAAATTCAATGGAAAGGTACAAGGCTACCAGCAGATTAAAACAATGATTCTCAAACTTTATATAGTCTGGTGGCACTTTTTTTTTTCTTTTTTTTTTTTACATAAGCATCACCACATTATCAAGGCCAAGAGGCCACTCAAGGATAAGGGTTAAAGAGTGTACAGTAGAAATTGGACAATATAGTAATCATTAGTAATGAAAATTTGGTAAATTTGATAACTTATATGGGACGGCTCATCAAGAACTTATTTACTTTAGACTTGAACACAACCATATTGTAGTCAGCCGGAAAGCAGGAAAACGGAAGACAATTCCACAGGCGTGCAGTTCTAAGAAAGAAGCTTTGTTCATGGAATCTACATTTAGGTTTAGGCACAGATAAAGAGTGGGGGGAATTATTGATAGTGTTTACAGCTAGACGAGTGTTTCTTGTGAAAGTTTGGCGAGGGGGGGGACCATAGATTGAAGCTCAGTCGAACACTTTCCATGAAAATAACGATACATCAGAGACAAACTCGCAACATCTCTTCTGTGAGATAGAGGTTGCAAGGAAGAGAAAAGGACATCTCCTACGAGGCTACGAAGTCTATTTTGAACTCTATCAAGGCAGGCCAAGTCCTTTCTAGCAGCTCCTGCCCAGATGTGGCAACAGTATTCCATCCTTGGACGTACCTGGCCCTTATATAGATAGAGAATAGCATCAGCAGTGAGATATCTACCGGATCGATAGAAAGATCCCACCATTTTTCCAGCGGCCTTGGCAACAGATTTGATGTACATGTTCCATTTAAGATCAGGAGTAATGGTCAAGCCAAGAAGCTTGTCAAAACTTGAGGCCTCCTCAAGACGAGAGCCATTCATTTCAATTGATGCCAGATGTGGATCAGAATGTAGATGATGTAAAGAGAGAAGCTTGGTTTTAGATGCATTAAAAGTAACCAGCCACTCCTTACCCCATTGTACTACGTGCTCAAGATCAGAGGAGAGAGAATTGGAGAGAACTTGGTCGTTTACTGTCTTAGATGTGCTACCATAAATGGTAGTGTCGTCAGCATAAATGTCTACAAATGATGTAAGGATGTGATTTGGAAGATCATTAATGTAGATCAGGAAAATAGTTGGGCCCAGGATTGACCCCTGAGGGACACCGGCATTAATACTGTGAGCTTCTTATTTTTGCCCCTCAACTACTACTCTTATGAACCTATCAGAAAGAAATGATTTAATAATTGAGAAGACTTTTCCAGCAATACCATAGCTAGAGATCTTATGAAGTAAACCTTTATGCCATACCCTATCAAAGGCCTTAGATATGTCAAGAGCAATTGCCCTAGAAAGGTTGCCTCTGTCGAGAGATTCGCTAATCCTATGAGATATAACTGTAAGCACATCTGCTGTAGATCTAGCAGAACGGAAACCATATTGAGTGTCACTAAGAAGGTTATTTTTGTTGAGATGGTTGATTACTTCTGTATTTAACACAGATTCTAGCAACTTACTCATGACGCACAGGAGACTTATTGGCCTGTACTGAGAGGGGGATGAGCGATCACCTGAATTCTTAAATACAGGGCATACTGATGAGATTTTCCAGGGAGATGGGAAAATATTCTCCTTAAGACAACGTTTAAACAGTTTTGTAAGTATGGGCGCTAGTTCAGGTTGAAGTTTTTTGAGTACTATAATTGGAATACCGTCAGGGCCAGTTGCTTTACTGGAATCAAGGTTTTTGATTAGCTTGGCAACATCACGTACAGATATACATATATCACATAGCGTGTTTTCTGATACAGGAGGAAATATTGGGGGTTGGCGGCCTTGATCGCAAAGGGTAGAATTACAGCACTACCAATACTTGCTAGTGCACTGTATACAAAATAGGACTAATATGATATGAAGTTAACTGTTAAATATACAAAGAATAACGCATTCAATAAAAGTAAACTGAACATGCCTCTATGAAGTTTATTAATGCAGAATGAATGGTCGTATCTAACTTTAAATACACCCAAACATCTTTATAAGCAACACCGTCTGTTGGTCAGTTGGACGAGCTTTATTTTGAAAGTGTTTCCATTTCAAATGTTCCAATACATTGAAAAAGGAGACTGAATGTAGCATGATTAGAGACAGGTTTATGAAAATAATGTTAAAACGGTAATTTTCCCCATTAGGCTAGAATAAGCATAAAGTGAAAAAGTTCATTCTAAGTTAAAGGACTAGAGCAATGATTCTCAAACATTGCTGAGTGTACTTACAGTACTTGATAGCAAACTGTATATAAAATAGGACTAATATATTAAGATAACTGAACCAGAAGTTGGTTACAAGAAAAGTAACTTATAATAATAATAATAATAATAATAATAATAATAATAATATTGCAACAAAATAAACAGGGTTTGTAAAGAAATGGTAAAGTGTAGTATCTGTTCTGATACTATACTTCATCTGTTCTGCCATCACTCAATGAAAAAATCTTCCAAACTAAAGTAATTTTTATTTTTATCCCAATCCAGAGAGACCCCCTTTTTGGAGGAGCTGGATTTTTCCCCACAACTTTGCTCTCACAGGAGGCAAAAAAAAATATGACAAAACTCAATAGAAAATTGTGAGATTTAAAAAGCCCTTCTTAACATGAGGGGTGAGCATTAAAAATTATTTTCTTTATAAAAATTATGTGATTTTTGGTGTCTACTATTTTTTTTTTCTGTCATGAAAACACATCAGACACTTTTCTTTCAATAGAAAATCATTCGTTTTTTTTTGTTTTTTTTTTAATGAGACACTGCTTTATGCAAATCAAAAGTTGTTTCATTGCATAGAAACAATAAGTAAAAACCAAATTGTATGAAAGCCAAAAGAAATGTGGGCTTGTGCAGATATCTCCCTTCTGCACCAAAACTCATGTAAATCAACAAAGTTAGTTTATATTTTAATAAGAAAATGTGACACCATCATGAAAACAGTTTGAAGGAACAAGGGAGACAATTTCAAATAATTCAAACTTGTGAGATTTAGAAAGCCCTTCTTAACATAGTGAGGGGGGTGGACATTAAAAATGATTTTCTTTATAAAAAATAAAACTACTTGATCAATTTACATGATTTTTGGTGTACGATATTTTCTTTCTGTTATGAGTATATAAATCAGACACTTTATTCTTTTTCTTTTTTCATGGGGAGGGGATGGAGTGTTGGACAAGAGCCAAGTAATGCCATGATAACTACCATTTCTACTCCATCCCGTTTTCATATTTAGAGTACAGCGAGGGTTCCAGATTGGGCAAAACCAGGCAACACTTTGTGTCTGTTACCCATGCAGTCCAGTCCAAAGAGTTCATACCATCCAAGTTGTATGTTTCTTACACATTCGAACCGCATTTTCTATGAGCTATAACACTGGGATATCTAAAACTCATTATGAAGTTGGTGCAAGAAGTGAACCACTGTACATGAGTGAACCAACTGAGACATAGCGTCCATAAGGAATCTGCAATTTCACTAATACCAAGTTTCTGGTGAAGCATAAATGATGGGATCTTTTCTTCCAGTTTGCAACAGCTTAGCCATCGGACCATAACACAATCCTTATGTTGAATTCATTACAGATAAAAAGTATCATTTAATAAAACGGTATCAATATAAGTCACTCAATAATGTGGTATCTTTCATGAACTATAAATAAATATATAAATGAAACTTTGAAATAAGATTTGTGAGTGAATCTATTGTATATTATTTCCATAATGGTTACTACTTGTTTTCAATATATAGAGGTTTTATTTAATCCTCTATTACATAAAGGGCAACCTTGTGTGTGTGTGTGTGTGTGTGTGTGTGTGTGTGTGTGCACGCACGCGCGTCCAGTTAAAAGTCAAAAGCTAGAAAACAAACCCCCACAAAGTTAATTGGCATTGCTCCGGGTGAATAATTAAAAACAAAGTTCATTCTTTAGGAGGGGGGGGGGTCAACTAACCCAGGTTTCGTTATCGAGGGAGTTTTTTTTTGTTTTTTTCTTCTCTCCAATCAATTTTATTTAGCCAACTTATTCATTAAAGGGAAGTAACTTTTTAAGGAGTTAATTTCGTTATACAAACTCGTTCTTCAAGGAATCTGTATGAAGCCGTGCTAATTGAGTACACTAAGGTTTGTTTTAGAACATGTCAAATTCTAAAAAGTTTTATGCTGAAGCAATGCCTATTGTCAATTGTATATGATTAGCTGAAAACAAGTCACTTTTTAATGTGGATTCATATTTCTTATGAGTATTAGCGTAACTGACCACAATAAATCTAACTGAATTTGAACTCTGCATGGCTAATTCAATAATTCATGATAATATCCATTAGGCCAATGATACTCTAAGCATATACAAAATGGACCCTCTCCCCAAAAAAAAAAAACTATTTTACTAATTTTGTCAATCATTCCAGATTCATCATAAGACCAAAAGCAAGTGACACACAGTACTGAACTCCCTACTAATAATAGTTTGCAAGTGAAGCTTTGGTTTAATTGTATCACCCGAGCTAAAACCATTCACTTATTTTCTTAACTCTAAGATTTGATACATGGCCAGACGTTACAGTCTGCTAAACAACCCAACTAACCACTTGAGAGTTTTTCATTTTTTTTTTTTTTTTTTAGCAAAGTTTGATGCGTGCAACAAACCAAAAAATATAAAGTACTCAGTAAGGATTGAACATGCTAATAATGGTTTGATAACCTAGTTCTCTCTCTCATATATATATATATATATATATATATATATATATATATATATATAACACTTGTTTTTCATTTATTTTCTATGTTAACAGTTGGTTTGGTTGGTTTGTCCGTTTTACAACAAATTAATATTTTTTGGATCATCTCGTGTCAATAGTTGAACACACATCACTATTTTACACATAGCTAGACTGGGAGTATGGGTTCATCCCTTTACAAACAGCATTGAACAAAAATGATGCCATTCGAATTTAGTATATCTGATTCCATAGTCTGAAATGGTTATCAATTAAGATAATCATGCCCATTTAAGATTTAATAAAATGCCAAATGTAAGGAGCTATGCCAGAAACATTCACCTTAGGCAGGTTGAACCGGCTTTCCCTGTAGGAGGAAATTACATGGGAATATTAAGTTAAGTAGTTCCCAGTCAATGAGGATTGAAGTTAATATTCTGTGTGAATCAACCAGTTATTTTGTAAGCTTTAGATTTGGCACATGATCAAACATTTTGAGCACTCATTGAAAATTGAAGTCATTAGCAATAGTTTTCAAGCAACAGTCCTTTTTTTTATAATCTTCATATTTGGCACAAGACCAACCATATTATACATCAAGTGAGGTTCAAAATATGGGATATCGTAGAAAAATCATTTTTGATCTTACCCGTCCTGGGATGGGTAAAATTAATTCCCTCAAACAGAAGATTTTTTACACCACTTTTGTTTTCCTTTACAAAGATTAAAATTAAGATATAAATAAAGATACAAAACCTTACATCTAGAATACTTATTACAATTTTGATCAAAATCTATTACATGATTTTGATTTGATAAAAACGTGTAAGCTTAAGGAATCTTAAAAAAATTAAAATTTAAGGAATCTTGCTTAATTAGTATCGAATGAATCTGGATCAAATTCGATGCAAATCTGATATATTTGAATTTTCAATTGTTAGGTTGTGCACATATTATGCCACATAAAACCCTTCAAAGAAACTGAAATTTGTGGAATATTTATTAATTTATAGCTAATATCTATTGTTTACATTAAAAACAAAATCAAAGGTATCAGAATTTTTACACATGGCTTCCATATGCTTTTTATCCTCCTTACATAAATATGTTAAACTGAATATAGCCCATATTTGGAACCATAGCAGCGGTATTCCAAAGTTCATAATGATCGGTTAATTAGTGTAGGAGTAAATCCTATACATACAAATATATCAATGATAAACATACCTAACTTTAATAAGATAGAGATAAAATCAGTTAAATTGATAAATTATGTCAGATTCCAAAGTGTTCAAAATCATTTGAAACCATAACTTCAACTTCTTGTATCTCTAATTGGTATAATGTGGAACGATAAAATTGTCGCCATAAAAAAAAAAAAAAAAAAAACTATATGATTCCATTTCCGTTTGATGAAAACTGGGTTTCTTTTACTGTTGCAGACTATCTACTAGTTGGCCAGTTGTGTACAAATCCCAAGAGTGATAGGAGCCTTCTATCATGTCTAAAAGTGACACTATGTTCAATGAGCGAGATCGGAGATGCGCCGCTGTACAACTCATGCTCTCTAATGATCCAAGTTATAACAGAACCATTGCCAGTACCTTCAAAATGCAACGCTGGATTGCCATAAATATCAAGGACGTGTCCAGGGTGATGAAAATAAAGTTTCCGATCACAGTTATGGATTTAGCGTAGTTTCAAGTGAGGGTTACATCATGCCACCTCATATCTTTGAAGCCGGCTTGAAAGCCAACACCAAAGTGCACTTAGATGTGCTGAAGAGTGTAGTGATCCTCTGGTGCAATCAGGTGACCACTGGTAGACCCTGAGTGTGGTAACAGGACTCGGCACTGGCCCACAAGTCCAAAGAGACTCAGGCTTGGCTTCAGGAGTGCTACGACTTTGTACCCTTTTCTCACTGCCCCCCCCCCTTCTCCCCTAACCTGAACCCTCTGGACTACTTTGTTTGGTCATATGTCGAGAACATCACCAACATGACCTCCTACAACACCAAAACCAATCTGATCACTGCTATCCACCAAGTATTCGCTGAGCTACCGCCGGTCCTTGTAGAAAAGATATGCTCCCAGATCTGGACCAGTATCGAGGTGGTAATTGAGGCTGAATGCAGCTACATTGAATAGATGTCAGCACTACTACATGTTCCACCCTATATTTCTACCAATACTGACACAATGGCATCAAATTTTTTTTTAATTCTAAGCTACTGTCATTATTTTGGTTATTGTTTACAGTAATAGTAAAAATAACTAGCAGGACCTGTGGGAATTTAGTATTCTTCATCTGTTGTATATTGCCGTTATGTTTAAAAATATTTCCTTTCCATAGACTTACAGTGCCAATACAGACCCAACGATATTGTACTACGTTTGTACAAATGTGAAACATACAATATATCTGTTTATGGGCAGGGGATTTATCTCTAAAACCCTTGTAAGCGTTTCCATTTTAGGGATGTCCGACGTGAATCTCATTATTATACCACCTTTATACAGAAGGGATAGTATACCTTGATCCTAGTGTATTATAGTTAAAGTTTCACTTCAATAACAGCAAAATTAGATAAGATTTTTAAATTACGTTTTTGCATTGCATGTTTGGTAATCAGATAATCCAATCTTTTAGAGTGAGAGTGGTGGGTGATAGCATATGTACGAAAACGCAATTCCTTTAGAATATTATTATATGGGTAATATCTTTTTTTTTTTTTTTTAAATTACATTTTCGCCCCAAACAAGGCACATTGCCACTTTGATGTAGGGGGCTACTGTCAGGGACATGAGCTACAGAGGGTACTATGTGAGGAGTTGGGCAGCAAGATGTCGTTTCACGTTAAACTTGAACTTCTGCATGTCAGTACAGTTGGGGAAGCAGGAACCCGGAAGAGAATTCCAAAGTCTAGCGGTTCTGAGGAAGAAACTACTGAAGTAGAAGGTTCTCTTACATCTAGGGATCTCAACTGTGAAGGGGTGAGATTTTGTTGCTTGTCGGGTTTGTCAGGGGTATTTACGTCAAGGGGGTACAAGTGCTTGCAGTTCGTCAGAGCATTCACCGTTAAAGTACTTTATCATATGAAATTACTTGTAAAGTTTTCCTATAATTTGTATTATGTATATCTGGGTCATAAATTTGCATTATCTCTATGTTAATTCATGACAAACGAGTTAAAATTTTCTGGTTTTATACAAAGATTAAACAAAAAAAAAAAAGCAAAACATTTTAATGTATTCTGTTCTATGTAAACTTCATGCAAAAATCTGTTTAATATCTTGAAATATTTGCCCATTTCGGCGTCTCATTATTTCATATTACAATTATTAACAAGTCAGAATCCAAGGAGTCTGAGTTGGAAGTCGGAATCTCCAGACTCCTACAAGTCGGAATAATCGGAATCCTTCAAATAAAGTCGGACTGTATAGCTTTCGACTCTGCAACGCTGATTTTATACCTACCTGATTTTTAATTATTTGATATTTAAGGGTAAATTGGTAATTCCTCTGCTGGTATTTATTTCTTCCACACTAAAAAAATAATGTTACTAAATCTGTAATCATCTTGATGGGGTTGGGGGGGGGCAGATCGTGCTGTTTGAATTAAAAATTGATTAAATTTCTTTTCAGAATTTCATAGCTTCATTCTTGCTTACTTGTTTACCAAGTTCTTAAATTTCTATGCTTTCTATAAATTCTTTCATGCATCCCTCTCCAACTCTCTCCCCTCCTCTACTCTCTTTCTTTATCTTTCTTTTTTTATGTGTTCCAATTCCTTGTTTCCGACCTCCACCCCTCTGCACGCGCACACACATACCAGTCTTCCTATTTCTCCTCATCTGCAACAGTAACCCTCCTCAGTGTTATTTCTCCATGCATGAAGGATGAAATATTTTCAGGAGATGACTTGCCCTCTCGCCCCCTATTTTCTCTCTCTCACCCTCCCTCCCTCCCTGACTCATCTTCACAGATGCTGGGTGTGTGCTGCTACGAATGTACTGAATGAAGAAACCCATAGTCAGCCATCTTGTTTTTTTTTGTTTTTTGTTTTTTTTCCTCTCAGCAGTTGTAAGAATATAACTACTCTCCACACCCCCGTCCCTACAATATATCTCTATGCCCAACCCCCAATCTTTCTCTTTATCCTAACACTTCTTTTCCATCTTTATTTTATTTCTTGATAGCACCTGGTCAGGCCCAGTTTATTCTAGGTGAGAGCACGATATTCAAGCAGTAATTGCTGTTGGGCTTTTTTTAGAAAGAAAAGAAGAGGTATCTATAGAGGGTTACAGTTGTTAAATCAACAAATACTTGGCTGTATCAAAAGTTTTTTCGCTTTTCCCCCCTCTCCCGAGCTAAAGTTATGCTCCTTGAATATCATTTAATGATCATTATGCCTCTCAAAAACGTTCAACTCTTGTCCATCAGCTTTTCTTCAATGTGTATAGCCTGAAGCTTTAATAGATGTTTGGATGATGTAAAGTTTTTTTTTAATTTTATTTTTATTTTTTTTTTTATTATTGTAATTTATTTTAAACAATAAATATCCACTTTTCAAGAAAAGTCTTGTTTAATTCCCATCACTTTAAAATGTTGCAAACATTACTAAGATACCTAGAACATTTGTTTGGAATGAGCAAATGTCTGGTCGGTAAACCTGCAGTTTATTGGCCTGAAGGTAATGCAATGTTTTTTGTTTGTTTATTAAATATTAGAACATGAAGAGCCATTTAAAGTTAAAATCTACTTATTATTACGCTTGTCATCTTGAAAAGGACACGCTTGAAATGTGTACACATGCTAAAATTATCACTAACTTCTGTTTGTACGAAGACCGCATTTTTTTTTCTAGCAATTACTTCAGCATATGATATGCATACATTTCAAGTGTGTTTTTAAGGTTACAGGCAAAATACTAAATAGATTTTAACTAGAAAAGATTTCTCATTTACTAATATTCAACAAAAGCAAGATAAAACAATATTTATCACCTGTACACGAATTTTTCATCTCATATGTTCAGACAGTTAAACTGGTTTTACACCTGGTTCAATTATAGAATAGGGACTATTGAAAAATCTCACATTTTAATCGTTGATCTGAAATTTACAAATTTAATTAAAAGTAAATAATAAGGTTAAGAAATAACTAGCAGCAAGTTCTATAATAGTATTTGTCAATTAAATCCGTAGGTTTTTCTTTGGTAAAACGAAACTTGCAATTTTATAAATACATTGAATTATTTATTAATTTAATATTAATTGAACAGTTACTCAAATCACAAATGCAACAACAAAGAAATGTTTTTAGGATCCCATCTAAAATAAAATATATAAAATGTATTTTGTGCACTATACCCCCCTCTCAATGTAATCATATTGCCACATCGGTTCTCATGAGATCGCCACAGTTAAGAAACGTTGAGCCTGGTCAGTACTAAATGGGTGGTCATTTAGGAATACCAAGTGCTGTATGGGTTCTTCAAGCAGTGCCAGTTCAGGAGACATGTGGTTGTTGCCATTATACAACATTCATCCTAGGCTGGTTGAACCAGTTTCTTCCAAAGGAGGAAGTGTCAAGGGAATATTAAATTTACAGGTGGTGCCCAGTCACCTGTAATGTTTGATGCATTTTCGATCAGGAAGCCAGTATCTTCTGACAGCCTAATCTGTTAGTACTAGATGCTCTGACAAGTATTATCACTCTGGTCAAAGTAGACCTGAGAGCAATGGTAACCAAATGGGGGCCTCAGCACTGGATGTCTTAAGATCATACATAGGACCAAGACATGTGGTTGCAAATTGTGCAATTCTTGCTTCACAATTACATGAACAGCTTTCCTTACAGGGAGTATCCATTGACTCTTAATATTGAACTGATACCCATGAATCGTCCCCTCTAATCCTTTTTTTTTTTTTTCTTTTTTTAGTTATCTTTATTATATTACTACAACTCTGCGGATCTTGTTTGTTTTTTCCTCTATTCACATCGGATGACGTCACCCACAAAAACAGGTGGAAGGTATCAGGACGATCCATTGACGTTGTGAGGGGATGAGAGGCATCAGGGAAAATTCTTTATGACGTCATAAATGATCAAGTAACAAATAGGATGAGAGAGGCGAAGGAAAGATAGAAGAAAAGAAGGAGAGAGAGAGTTAAGAGCGGTAAGAGAGAGAGAACATTATTTGGATTCTTCGACCTACTGTTCAGGAATCTGCGCAGGATTTCAAACAAAACCCTTATTTAATCCACAGTGATAGCATGATCTTGTTTCATATGCTATGACTGGATAGCAGTCCAAAGTAATTCGTTATTGCATTTTGAGTGTCGCCCACAATAAGAAGTGAACCTTCAACCTCCAGAAGAGTGCAACTTTTACAACTGAATTTTACCAAATACTTTATTTGCTATGCCACGGGTCCTTGTGTAAGGCCCCTTGACATAGCAGATAAAGTACTTGGTAAAGATTTTCAAGTCGACACGATACACCTGAAGAAGGTTGCAAGTTATACTGACCAAAACGTTGTAAAAATAAAACTCAAGATGAGAACAGTAGTCCGAATAATACAAATACTGCAGACATTAAATTATTCGAATTTCAATTAAATTACATAAATAAAATAAATTCTCATTTATTTCTTTTTTTAAATAACAATGCATTTTTTTTTCATCTATATCCTATATATAAAGTAAAGTCATATTTTCCCTTATTTTATTGACCGGAATAATAAAAGGTTATATAACAATATATAATAACATTTTTGTGTCAGATTAATATGCCAAATATCGGTTTATGTTCTTGAAAAGAAATTCTCTACTTTCAAAAGCAGGAAGTAGAGCAGAAACTTCAAAGTCTAGCAATCCGAGGGAAAAAGCTACTAGAGTAAAAGGCTTTCCGGCATCTAGGGACCACTACAGAGAAGGGATAGCATTTGTATGTATGTATGTGTGGTTAGCAGGAGAAAACTCCAGCTCAATTAAGAAAAATAAACACCAAGGACACATATATATATATATATATATATATATATATATCCATTAAAGAAGCTCAGAACAACATTGGTACTATCGGTTTCCAATTCAAAGAAGAAGTACTTATAGATTGCTCCCTTTATCAGATTCTTGAATCTCTGTTTGTTTGCTTTTCCAAAGAGGTAGGCATCACTAGAGGCTGAAGAGAGTCCAATAAAGAAGACCAATTATAAATCCCCTTTGTTTAAATTTGAAACCAATGGTACCGATGTTCTTCTGTGAGATATATATATATATATATATATATATATATATATATATACATACATACATACAGTAGAATTCTAGGATACGGTTTTTCAAGTTATGATGTGAAATGCGATGTTTTTCCAGACCCTGTTTACGGTATTTGCCCTGCCTTATGGTGTTATTTGATTATATACATGTGCATTATATACTGTACTGTATTTTGTTAATAATTTTTAATGCCGTATGCTGGGGTTCTACTGTATATTTCAAAGTGACACCATTTTATATTACAGATAACTGTAGTTAGTCTGGCCTTATGAAGATAACAAGAGATATGTGTAATATAGTGAAGAATTTATTAAATATTATATCGATATAACCTGAAAAACGAACAGTAGCGAAGAATATGAATCTATTTTGATATCATGTATGTAAAATGACGAGTTTTGGTTCAAGTAAAATTGTTATCAACATAATTTTGCTTCTACGTTCCGACATATATCACCGATTACCTATACGGAATTATGAACTTGCTTAAATGCAAAGATCGATTTAAACAATCGAGGTCTGCTTTTGCTAAAATTTCCTTAGTTTTATTGTTAAACTTTATATTTCAGAGTCAACATTTTTTTAACGGTTTTAAAAACATTTTTAATAGATATGTTGCAACATGAAATATACTAAATAACTAAATATGGGCTGTTTAGTTCTCTCACACTGCAAAAACTTAGACACCAGGAAAGTGGGATTGGGAAATCAGGGCCCCCGAGAAGGGGCACTGACTTGCAAAAAGTGCCTGGGTAGCTCCATCGCCATTCCCCGGAGAGGGCGTTTCAGGCAATTAGAATAAACTACCCTCTTAGAGAGAAGGCAAAGCCTGGGAGGGTGGACGTCCTAGAACTGCACAAAACTAAACTCCCACCGCAAAATCAGTAGGAACTTAATCATTACAGGAATGGTCTGATCTTTGTTGATTTTGGCGACCGAGGGTAAAATCCCTAGCAGAAATATATTCACAGAAATATCTCTTAAAATATAGTTATATTCAGAAAAAAAAACCCAACTTGGACAGAAATAAAAAAGACATGATAATACTGTGTAATTTATACTAGTTCAGCTCGTTCAAAATAACATCAAGTAACTGGTTTGTAAGAAATAGCCATTGTTTGAAAATAATTGAATGCTTGTTATCTATTTATATGAAGGGCAGTTGTCTGTGTGTATGTATGTCAGGCTAAAACTAAAAAACGACAAATTAATTACCTACAAAGTTGGTATTTTCTTGAGCAGTGTTGCTCTGGATTAAATAATATCTAAAAATGAAAATCATTTTTTTAATCCTAAACTGGTACAGATTTAATAATGAGGTTGGCTTTGCAGCCAGATTATGTAACTAAAGGGAAATAATTCTGAGTTTTTTAAAATCACGTTGTCAATCTCTTATGCTAACTCATTCCTCAAGGAATCTACAAAAAGGAGCTGTGTGTGTGTGTGTGTGTGTGTGTGTTTACACAGAGCGCGGAATGGGTTGAGCAGAGAAGAAAGAGGAGGAGGATGAAAAGAGAGAAGTAGAGAGAAATTTTAATAGAAACCTGTTACACTTTTGTTCCAGGAAACGTCAGGTGACCCAGCTAGTGATGTAATAGATAGCAACACCATCTTAGCAAACTAGCCATTGTTGTTACAGTTTAATTCATATTTGGTGATCCATATTTTTGGGCTTGGTCTAATTTTAATTTCTGTATGCAAATAGTTTCATCCTGAGACTATAGCAGGATGAGACAGGTTGCCTAAATTATGATACTAGCAAACACATCCACCAAATGTATCACTATAGCTAGATGCATATCGAGAGAAATGTACGAGTGTATACAGGTATGGGGATACTTTTTCATAGATTTTTATTAAACAGACAAGAATGCAAAAAGAAAAAAAAAATGGTTTCTTTAAGAGTAGAAACGTATGATGAAAGAAAAGGAAAAGTCCTTGTTACAAAAACGTGGTTCTTACATGGCTTTAATAGCATCAGAAGGATAGTCACCTATATTTTAATGTCTACCCTTCAACAAGTGATGTCTAGAGGGATAATGAAATAGAAATCATCCTTTGAAAAGCGATTTTATTATAGAGCAAAAATATACATTTACAACCAATAACTTATTCTTTTATTTTTTTAAATTTTGAACAAAACCAATGATCATAAAGTTCATTATTCCCTTAGAGATTAAGCCCAAATCATTTGGATTGGGTGAAGAGAGAGGTATTGCAATTTATCATTTTTTTAGTGGAAATCGCTGCAGATAAGGCATGAAGCCACTGGATGCAAGGCGCTAAAAAAAAAAAAAAAAAAAAAAAAAAAAAGATAAAAAAAAAAAACCTAACGAACAATAAATATTATATGGATTGTTTCTAACCCAGAAAACAGCAATTTTTCTGACATTGTCAGAAACATCGCTCATGGAATGTAAGGACTAAATGATAAAATAAGTGAAGCGAAAGTTAGGAGGCTGCCAAAAGTAAACCCATGGCCCACTTTCTACTCTCCTTAATTTTGGACTTACCGTACGCTAGATTCACCAAAATACCACATTCACTCTATAGGGTTTATCCTACTTAGATAATTCCCAATTTATTTTCATAAGATTTTATTTACAAAAAATTCATGTGGGTTAGTGGGACAACATTTATAATATATACAAAAAGACTTTTTTAAATTGTAGGCCAGCAAGCCCTCCCAACCCTCTGCTAAATGACAGATCGCTCACCGTTTTCCAGGTGATCCACAAACAAGTAGACCGATCTTTAAATGGAAGTGGGGGCTATGTGGAATGTCAAAATTGATGTCCAGCCTAAAAAACTGATAATGAAATAGAAAGATTGTTACTGACATCAAATACTACAGATGAATGAAATTGGATTTTAGAATCGCTTTTTTTTTTTTAAGAAATAGCACCTCATTGTCTAAAAAAAATATGTTTTATAATGTGACTGGAATCTTGAAGGTTTTATGAGAAACACTAATTTGAGAACTCTTTCAAGATAAGGCGGTTCTGTGCTGAACTTCAGGATAAATAAGTTGGCAACGCAATTACTTCTAGTAAAATTCCTGTTCATTTCCATATATATATATTATAGATAATGGTTAAAAAAGATTTTAATAAATAATTGCCCAGTACTGTTGATTTTTAACTGGCTCGGGTTGGAATAATGGTTAGAGTGGTTGCTAATGGACCGGATTCAATCCTCACTACGATTATACCAAACACTAAAAACAAAAAATACTTGATGTCCCCTTTGTTAAAACACTTAACATTATAAAGTGAGGTTCAAGGGTAAGTGGAGTAGTCTTGAAAAAGGAGCGGTATCCTCCCCTACATCTCGATATAGTAGTCAATGGAAAAGAAGTCTTTGGATTGTACTCAACTATGGTCGACCACTTTAATTTTCACACAAAAAGAACAGTTTTGTGAGTTTTTTTTTATGGAAAAAACAGGAAAATAACAGAACAGCAAAAATAAATAACCTACTTTTTATATGCAATTACAAAATATTAAATATTTACATCCGGATGATGCACATGGGATTTTTGCTTGTAAATATAACTGGAAAAAAATGATAAAAATAATGACTTGTATGAAAGAGCTAAGTTTATTTTCATTCACCATGGGCCATTGTTGAGATGGATTTTTATCTATTTGCTAGGTATAGTCCATATTGTCCTGTGCAGTTCTAGGAAGTCCACCCTTTTTTGTCATCTCACTCTGAAAAAAAATTTACTGCTGATTACCTGAGGCGCACATACTGGAGAATGCTAACAAGGTTGCCTGGGCATTTTTTTTTTTTTTTGTGCAGGTAAAGATGCTCTTCCTCTAGGGCATTGGCTTTTCAAATATAACTTTCCTGACTTTGTGTCACATCTTCCCGCCATGGAAGGGAGATAACCAATGCCATCATTTCATGGGCACCACTTCACAATATACTATTTATTTAACAGAATTTAGTTTTAGCATAAGTTGTTCAATATAAACCCCACAGTTATTTTTTTTTTTTCAATAATTATCTATAATGAGATTGTCCCTGAAAAAGATACAAGATCAGCTCATAATGAAGCAGAAAATCATTATGGATATATAAATGTATGATAAGTCTCTAATAGCTGAGAATCTTGTTTTTCTAAAAAGATGAAGAACTCGATTATTTGCAATATAAACACTAACAGGTAATTTTTTTTTTTTTTTTTTTACATTAAAATAATTATATCTGGTTTGGTTTTAATATCTTGAATATGTTTTATTTTAAATTTTTCATTTAATTTGAACCTTACAAAACACAAAAATGTCCTTATTAGGCCCGAATTACCCAACGTGCACGTGCACATGAGGCCCAGATTACAATTGGAAAAATAAATTAATAAATTCAAAAAATAATCCACAGTAAGAAAAAATTTTTGAAGCCGAATTCGATTCTAGAAGATGTCTTTAATTCAATAAAAAATAATACGAATCAAATATTTCGGACAACTTAAGCCTTCATCAGTGAGATATAGACACTTAAAACATTTTCTTATTTCATCGTTGAGCTATAACAACAAATGTTGAAGGTAGCCAATCTCATTTTGGCAAATCGAGCCGGTTGTTCATGTGTTAAATTTATGTAGAGAGAACACTAGTGACGTGTATACGTAATAGATCCAATATTTCTACATCTGAGAGCATTATAGACTGAATAATTAACAGTAAGTTGTTTATTTTGCTCATTTTATCAGGTTGACAAGATGACCATGTTGGTTACTGAAAAATTCATAATAATTGGTTTATTCTCAATTTTAAAAAACATATAAAATAGTAATAGTATTAAAAATATTCAACTGTTGTAAATATCAGATAATTTTATTATTAAAATGTACAAATTTGAGTTTTTAATTAAATATTGTTTTTTTATATTTGTTATTTTTTGCAAGGATCCATGGCCTAATGAATAAAATACTTTGTAAAATTTGGTTGTAAGTGACACTCTTCTGGAGGTTGAAGATTCAATCCTAAGAGTTGACGATACAAAGAATACAACTGCAAATTACTTAAAGACTTCTGCCCAGTTATGGCTGAAAGAATGAGAGCATGCTACCATGAATTAAATAAATGATTCTATTCTAAATTCTATGCCAATTCCAGAGTTTGGCAGAAATTTTCTGCAAGTTTGACAAGATACACCAGAAAAAGATCAGAAGTAAAATCGTCCAAAACATTGTGAAAATGACACTCAAGATGAGAACAGTAGTCCGATTAATTCAAGTAAAATATAAATATTTTTAAAATCTCATTTTACCTTTTATAGTAAGAGATTAGGAAAAACTTATTTCCAAATATGTTGAAATAACACCACCAACTAATGATCTTTTTGAACTCAAACTCAGACTAGTAGGCCTTTACTATAAAATGTGCATGCTCTTTTGTGGTTAATTTGGTCCTGCTCCTTATATCACTTAGGCTGATTTCTATGAATCAAAATTTGAACTTTTTTTAAAAGAAATATCAGACAAGAAATTGTTCTAGGAGATGATATAAAAGAGAATTTAATGAAAGACGATTGGTAATTGGGGGTCTGGGAAAGGGTACTTTCAGGGCATTCTGTTAAAGTAATTATTTTTGGTCTTTCATATTTGAAAGGTGAAAAATATTTTATATTTCGTTTTCAACTTGTGAATAAACAAAAGTGAAAAGTAATTAATACAAGTTACCACAAAATTAACAAAAACTTTAAATTATAAGGGAAAATACCTAAATTGAAAAAAAAATTTTTTTTAGGTTAATTTGTAATTATTATTTTAATTTATTAAAACTTAGCTTTAGAAAAATCGTGCTTCTCCTAAGAAGACAAAAAAAATTAAATGGGGGAAGGTGTCCCAAATCTTAATATACTTTCGAATAATCCTGAATACAACACATAATTATGAAATCGGTTTTTTGTTTATATTTAGTTTTGAAAAATGAAAAAAGAAAAAAAAGTGAATAAATAAAAGGAAAATGAATAAATGCAAAATCTATAAACAATACTAATTCTTTACCTTTTCTTATGAAATATAAAATGAAAAATTAATTCAAAAATATACTAAAAACTGTTTCGAATATTACTAATTAAAATATTTCAATTTAAAAATTCAATAGTAGATAGTAATATTTACTTTTTTGACATAAAATATGTTTATAAAATAAAAAACATTTTAACAAAATCAAGTTTTATTGTAATTAACATGAGCGCAAAAAAAAAAAGACCTTATTTACTTTCCTCGCCACGAGGGCAGAGTTGAACACAAGATCGGTTTTTAATGTGGGTAAAATCCAACTCTCCAAAAAGGAGCACTTTGGATTGGGACGAAAATTAAAATTATAGAAGGATTTTGTTTTATTCATAAATCAAGCACAGAAAATATGAGATGTTGTATAAGAACATGGTACAACACTTTGTTCTTACCCAAAAAACAATTAAAATCAAATGTAATCGTGTAATAATATTTGCAAAATATCAAGTTATAAAATATCATTTGTTTTTCTTTTAAAATCAGAATTAAAAAAGTTTTTTTGGAGGTTGGATTTTATTTCATGTTTATCATTTTTTTTTATCATAACTCACCTTTGCAGTTGCACAGCAAATTAATTGATTAATTGGAAGCCTTTCTTGGATTAGAAACTACCTATCCCAACTCAATGTTGCAAACATTTTAAAAAATTGGTAGCAATACCTACATAGAAATGCATACATAATTTGCAAACAAAAAAAAATAAAAATAAAAATGACAAGTTCTAAGTAAAAAAAAAATCTTTAAAAAATATGAAAAAAAAAATCATAATTCATTAATCTAAATAATCTTTTAAAATCAAAGTTCAAAAAATATATTTCATTAGGTTAAATTTCATTATTTTAGTCTGAAATTAATAACAAGGCAATTATAGATTAGAAAATAGTCAACCCACCTCATATAATATTGCAAATATTTTATAAAATTAGTAGCAATATATATAGCAATGCATATAAAGTTTGCATAAAAAGTACTAATTAAAAGAATTTCTAATTAAAAAAAAAAGGAAAAATGAGTTCATAATTCATTAATCTAAAAAAAAAAAAATTACAAATCGGTATTATTTTCTTTGAAGTACTGAGACATAAGACTTACCCACGATATCCACTTTTTAAGCATTTTAGGCTTACTCTCTTTATAACAAGGTAAATTCTTCTAAATAACTTCAAGACACCTTTGGCACGAAGAGCAAACGTCTATCAGCAGGTCCTCCTTATCAATAAATATTTGGCTAGTCCACTAGCATTCGGGATGTTTTTAGGTAAAACGGTAATGTCCAGGAGAACTACGATCCCATCACGAAAAACGAAACTGACAATAACAAAAGCTTAACCACCAGTGCAAGAACAACTGATTCACACACAATGTTAAAGATTTACCAAAAGTCTGCCCAGGAATTCCTACCAAAATAATTCCCTAATGAAGATGAGAGGGCACCCCCACCCCCACCCCTCCTCCTCATCCTCCGCCATAACTAGATGCAACAGACATCACCAAACTTGGAGGAGACTATACCATTATCAGGAACCAGGGTGGAAGTCAAAGAAGATAGAGCGAGTCAGAAATAGAAAATATCTCGGTAAATGCGAGAGAAAGTAGGATTTGCCAAGTGTAATATGAGGTCAGCGAGATCTTCAAAGGTTACGAAAAAAGTAAACATTTATTTCCATTATATATTAATTAAGATAATAAACATGAAAAGAAGTGATACAGGAAAGTATGTGTGTGTGCAATATGCATACTGCTCTACCACCCAGCATCATGCAAAAATAAACATCAGTGTAAGAAGAGATACTCTTTCTCTCTCAATATATATATATATATATATATATATATATATATATATATATATAAGCTATACTATACGTAAGTATAAATATTCCAACTGTTGTTGTTTATCATAGTTCTCGAGAAACAAGGTAGAGTTATCACCGTGCAAACTATTCAGTGTTAAAAATGCATTAAAATCAAGCTTTAAAAACTTTGTATGATATACATAGTGGCGTGCCTGCCTGTTTCATAGTGGTTTACCACCAATGTGCTCAATATCCTATTAGATAGAGCTGTGTAATAATAATCTGATGTAACTTAAGACTTTACTGCAGTTTCACAAGATTTCCAATCGCAAGAAGAACATTAATGAATCTGTAATGCCTGCTTTCATTTAAATGATAACATTTCTTTACTTGAATAAAAGTTAAAAAAATTTATTAATACACTTCTGGCGATCGGACATTCAGTAAAACTGCAGTAATGAATTAAGTTAAGGCACATTTCATATATATATATTAGATTCAGCCACTCTGATAAGTCATAGATGACGAAACACGTCTCAGTGGATAATTATATTTTAAAAACAATATATATATATATATATATATATATATATATATATATAAGTGACCTTGTCTATGTGTGCGGAATAGTCTCTACCAAACTACTGTCAATTTTTGGTTTACAGATTTGAAACTTAGTATATAGGGGATTTGGATTTGTGGAACAAATTTGATTTTGTTTTTAGCCGGTATAAATTCTGTTAAGAGGACAAAATTAAAAAAAATTGGAACTTGGCAGACATAAATCGACTAAATGTATTACATGTGCAAATATACATTTATACCATCAACATTATTTTTTTAAGTTTTTATATGCATAAACATTTAGCTCAGAGAGTAACAAATAATACTGGAGATGTTTTAGTTTCGATTGTAGCTGATGGCACCAAAGTCATATTGTTTTATTTTTTTTTAACGTTTGAAATCACCACATTTAGTAAAATATAATAATCAATAATGTATTAGCTCTATAATAATACAAAATTTGCATAAATTAAAATATATTTAAACATATTTTACAAATGGACAACGTTGAGCAGCGTGCTACTAATATATATATATATATATATATATATATATATATATATATATATATATATATATATATATAACAAATTACATATTCTATAACAGCCTCTCTGAGTGCAACCATGAACCGGACAGCCATTTCTTAGCCTTTTGGCTAGGAGCAAAGTATAGTAAATGTTCTAATACTACCCTTCATCATTTCAGTTCTTAGTTAATGAAGGAGAAATCCTTCTAGACTGAGGTAATTTTTATTCTCCACAATCCAGTACCCCCTTTCCTGTACCCTGGATTTTCTTCCTGCATTAATCCCAGTGCCCAGCTATAAAAAATAGTTTTTACATTTTACACTATAATATCCAAGTTTTGTGATGACCAGTTACAAAAAAAAAAAAGGTTTTATTAATTTTAGTTATTGCATGCATATTTATACATTATTTTGCTAGTTGAGGGCATGTATGGAATGTGTTGACTGGATTTTTTTGTATAAGGAGGAAAACGATAGCATCTTCAATAAGAATGAGGCTGAGAGAAAAGAAGGGGGAAAAATGAAGAAAGTTGGAAGACACTAAATAGATAGTTAAAAGCAGCAGCAGCAGAAACTCTACCTATTTTCAGTTTGCTCATCTCAATTCACACCTCAAATAAGAAATTCTATACCTTGTGATGCGAGAAACAGAGAGAAGCGAGGTTTCATTAGAATTAACATTAAAAACTCAAGCTTAGAACTATTTCTGTCTTTTGAAAAAAAAAAAAAAAAAAAAGCTAAAAGTCTTGCACAAGATCCATTAAAAAAGGGGGGGATTAACTATGACCTGTTGCACATCTAACTTAGTAGCAGAATCAGTGTTGCCCAGATTGTGGAAGGCGGGAAGGGATAGGGGTAATAATATCACATAACACTATAGCGAAGTTTAAGGGGTAACTTTTATGCATTTTCACCTTCCCTGAAAAATAAATTAAAAATAACCCATTAGACTCCCTTTCATATCGGCTATTAACTTCCAGATTTTATAAAAAGCTGTCCAGTAGTTTTTGTATCTATGGATACAATTATTTTATTTTTATTTACTTATTTATTTATTTATTTTGGAGGGGGAGGTTTCCTTTGCTCCCCTCAAAATTGTACCCACGAAAAAATTATTTCATCTTGCATGGAGCTTTTTCAATTTCATCCCCGGACAGAAAACAAGTAAGACAGGCACACCACACCACCATTAAGGTTATTTGCTTGAAAACCTTGTGGCTGGGATCAAACATTTTAAATGTTAATTAAAAAATAGTTTAGTATAATAGAAAAGTCAGAAAACACAGCTCCCATGACTTTTTGAAAACATTTATTTTTCATGCTCAGAATTGCTGAAACATGCAACAAACTGCTTGCATCAGTCGCTGGCTGCTGGGACACTGCACCCTTTAAAAAAAATCATGCTTTCTGATATTTGCAGAAATTACTCTTGATGCTCTCCATGCACATTTGAGGAGTTGCAGTGCACCTGGGCCCTGTAATACTAATTTCATTGCTACTACTTTATTATTATTACTCACTAGTTTTCACACAAGCCATCAAAGATTAAGAACAACCTGTGATGTTCCTGGGGTCTGCATGAAAACAAGTCTCCCAAAATTTCCGGTACTCTACACTTCTTTCAATAACTTTTGCAAATTAATTTTTTTTTTTTTACACAGTGATCACCACTTATCAAGGCCCGGAAGCCACTCAGGGATAAGGGTTATTGCAAGTACATTACATTTGTATTATCGCAACAGCTGTTTATCAATTATTTTTTGTTGGTAGAAATCATTGGTCTTCACTAGAATTTAGGTGACAATAAGTCTCCCTAAGATCCCAGTTCTTTTCAAACTCATCCAGTATAGTTCTGGTTAGCTGATTAGTGCTTTCTCTCTCCTCGGCTTTGCCCTCCTCCTCGAGCATTTGATGTGATATCGGTTGATACCAACACTTATGGGGGGGGGGGGGAATTATAGTTTCAGATTATTAATAATTTGGGGAAAATATATTGGAATTATCTGCAAGTAAACGACTTTAAAATTCAAAATAAATCTTTTTCTTGTTAAAAATTAATAATTCTCTTAATGCAAACTTTTATATTATTTACTTGATGTTAACAGCTGTTTATTGCTATAAAAACGGAACAATCATAAAATTTATTTAATCTGAATGAATAAATGTGAAAGTATTTTTTTAATTTATAAAAAATACATCAACAATCAAAATAACTTATTTAAATCAACAACATAACATAATCTTTTGAAATACTGTACATATAGTAGAAAGCAAAGATCCAAACTTAGATGTTTGCATGCCTTATTTGCATAATTATATTCATAAATAATTTATAGTAAAATATTGTTTGGTCTTATTCATTTGTAATCTAATTGTGCTATTCTCCTACGTGTGCGTGTATGTTTATGTATAGATTTCCTCTTTGTAACATGACATGCCAGATATGCATCCCGACTTTTGTCAGACTCATGTGATGGTCAGTCCAGCAGTCGGCTCCCCGCATAGCTCTTGTAATGAGCACGTCCTTCTTCACAATCGCATAGTCGATCAGGTGCCAATGTTTGAACCTGGGACGCATCCAGGATGCCTTATATCTATTCTTTTATTGAAAGATGGTGTCTGATGGTCAAGACATACTCCAAACACAGACTAAGAAGTCTCATGCCATTGGGGGTAACCTTTCCAATTCCATGGGTGCCAACAACGCCATTCCAGTTTGGCAAGTTCTTCCTGATCCTTGCATTAAAATCACCAAGCAGCATGATTTTTTCACTCCTTGGGATGTAACTGAGGATGTCGTCAAGTGCCTGGTAAAAGTGACCCTTCTCTTCATCATTCGATGGAAGAAGAAGATATAAATATATATTTTTTTATTTTTTTTTATTTACTTTGTCTGCGGTACATTTTTGGTGTAGATCGCATTATCTTAATGCTAATTTGGGAATAATTTTTTCCCTTAACCATATGGTGCCCACAAAACGAGGAGCGACATATATGTGTTAAAATATAATAGCTATGGACATGTGTTTTATCGTCATAGAACTCATCAGCGTAGCTGAACTGGACGATAATCGAACCTAGGAGCCTGGGATCCCGAGTCTAGCACTCGGCCACCTTCACTTATATGCAGCATTTTAATTAATATTAATATCAATAAATGCATCGCATGTGTATGCAATGCATTTGTCCATATTAATATTAACATGAAGTATAAGGGGAAAAGGATAGATTATCAAAATCTTAAAATATAGAAAGGAGTGAGTTTGTTTTGTTTAACTGGCATTTCAACTTCTATGGGTCATTTTATGTAAAAGAAAGGTTTGTTTTATTGTCAATTTCTTGAAAAGTTTATTTTACAAAATTAAAATGTTTACAATTTCTTATAGAAAGAAAGACATCTTGTAAAAGGGCTTTACTTTGCGAGTAAAACAGCCGCATTTGCCAGTGATTTTTTCAAGTGGCGACTAGAAATAATAAAACGCTTATCTTTTGGCAATTATGTTATTTTTTTCACCGACAATCTTCCAAAGCTTATTACTGCGTGAAAAATATCTTTATAGCCTTTATTTTTTTCTAATAAAACGAGCAAAGTCAAATTATTTAAACAAACTTTTTTTTTTTAATAACAAAGGCTGTTTAAAAAAAACACCTGAAGAAATTCAAATGTTTATATCTTCAAGTCGAAAAAAATTCAGTGCATATTTAGAATTATACTTATTAAAAAAAAAAAAAAAAAAAAAAATTTATGGTGTACATACTCATTACGGAACGAAAATGTCATACTCCAAAAATCAAATAGGTTTGGTTAGTAACTTTTTTTATTTGGCGATTAAAACAAAAATATTTCGTCAAAGATCAACTAAAGATAAATTTGTTGGTAGAGCCCTGTATCATATTTTTCTGGTCTCTCATATTTGGTGGCATCCGTTTTGCCATAAACTCTGTAAGAGCAATCTTATCGGGAACCATTACATCTAGAATTTTGATGATTTATTCTGAGAGCAAATTGAATTTTTAATAGCAGTTTATGATCTCAGTTTTAAGTGCCAACGATTATGCTTCGAATAGTATTAATAATAGCATCAAATCAAAAAAATTAAATATGCTTCTTTGTTATTAGTGCAAAAACAGTAAAAAAAAAAAAAAAAAAAATTTTCATTAAAAACCAATGGCATCTACTCGAGTGTCATGTCAAAATTAGTACCATATCCAAAAATTACGAAAACAGATAAAGTAGAAAAGGAATTAATGAAAATAGTTCGAATAAATTTGCAAGTTTTGCTTAAATAACAAACTTTATAAAAAGCGTATTCATTTTTTTCCTTTTGTAGACCGTTATCCTTATAATTGTTGCTTCACCACGTTTCAGACAACTCATCCTCTGGCCATCTTCAGGTGATTAACTGCAAAGAAGACCTGAGGATGAGTTAGCCGAAACGTGGTGAAACAACAACTATGCAGATAAGGATAACAGTAAAAAAAAAAAAAAAAAAAAAAAAAAAAAATGAAGCCTCATCTCAAAGGATTCCAGAAATTAAAATATAGTGTTATTAACATTCCAAACTAGGAATGTTTACATCACATGTCCCAAACAAATAGTGCTCTCGCTCTTTTGTGAAATCATGAAAATACTTGTTTCATATAATAATGCAGTAATATTTAACTAATTGCAATATGATAAAGTAATGTTTATTTACTTAATTAAGTTGAAATTGACATGAAAAGTAAGTAGATAACATAAGATTTTTTTAATGAAAATACACGTTTTTGACTTTAGATTTTCGCTCTAACAAAAACACCAAATTCAATATTCTGCTCAAGTCGTTGTGTCCCGATAGTTACTCTGTCTATTTTCGTTTACCATGGATAGACAACATTAGCGACAAGTTTGCTTGGCAAATACACTGAGGTAGGACAATGATATATTTCAGCTAATACACATATTGTATTTGACACAAGACCTTTGATCAAATCTATACGTACAGGCGCTCTGCACCTCCCCATCCCATCATTGTACATCTATAATTTATTGTTTGAAATGTCAGTATGATGCTAAATTGGTAGAACTAGCAAAAGGTTGCAATATTGAATTGCTCAGCACATGCCTTCTAAGATAATACGCAGTTAGATAATTTTAACAGGTTGAATTATACATTCGGTTCAGCCATAGATGAACATTTGACGAGTAACTTGAGTTTTTCAGCATCGATTCTTTAATTAAGTCTTTAATTGATCTCATTCCTTATTTCACTTGATGCTTCTTTCATTTTCTACAGAGTTACCTTTGGTTTGTTTAGTTCTCTACCACTTCAAGAACTTAGACACCAGGGTCAGAAAGTGGGGTTGAGAAATCTGCACCCCCGAGGAGGGGTACTCTGACCTGCAAAAAAGTGCCTGGGCAACCCTGTAACCATTCCCTGGTGAGGGCGCCTCAGGCGATTAGCAATAAACTAACCCCTTCTCAAAGAAAGAAGGCAAAAACCTGGGAGAGTGGACCTCGTAGAACGACATAGAACTAAACTCCCACCACAAAATCAATAGGGACTGGTTCATTACAGGAATGGTCTAATCTCTTTATTTTGAGGGCTCAGGATAAAAAATCCGGACCTTGGGTCTTAGTGTGATTTCTCTGTAATATACATAACTTTCATCAACCTCATAATTATCGATTCCCTTATTTTGTTCTTTTAGTCCTCACATTTCATAAGTGAGGTTAGAACAAAGGGAGAAAAATTGCTGTCTTTTGGGTATCCATATAACACTTATTGGCTAATTTTGTTTTATTTTGAAGTTATATTGCTTTTTTAGCTCTTTACATAAAGTGGCTTCATGCCTTGTTTGGAACGATTTCCATATAAACATAATGTGAATATGTTGTAACACTATCCTAGGAATATACACACATTACACTTTAATTTCAGAAAAGGTCTCGGGCAATAATTTCTTCATTGGTATGGTCATATTGAAAGAATGCATGAAATTTCTTGGGTTAATAGATGCAGAACAGTTGGCGTAGTAGGGACAGTTGGCAGGGGAAGGGCAAGGAAACATGGGAAAAGTGATAAGGATAAATTTGAGAAAAATATGGATGAATGAAAAATATACGCAGAAATAATTTACTTTATAATTTCTAAAAATCGTCCAATACGTCAGCATATAACGGACATTAAATTGATGATGATGATGATGATGATGATACTCATCTTAGGCAGAGCTTACATTTCCTCTAATCCAAAATTAAAGTGCTACTGACCCCACGAATTATTGGCTAATTCATTACTTGTAATAATATTAATTAAGAATATTTATTTTAATCTAACAAGGTTAAGATAAATAAATGAATAACAGTAAAATCTTTCAGTAAATTAAAAATAAAAAAATAAAGTGCATGCATTAGATGATAGGGATGTAGGGAAACTGACAACATTCTTTTATTCCTTTTTATGATGTAATAAATAATAATAAAAATACAGGAGACTGGTATTTCAAAATAATGTCTAGACTCACAAGGATTTTACTTTCATTTGTACTTAACACATGGATCAATTATTTTAAATTACATTGAAATTATTAACTAATAAAATCATGCAACCATCTCTCACGTGTCCATGTCTGTGCCGGTATGTGTGTGTTCGTGTTTCTCTTGCCTTGAAGTGGCCGAAACATTATTTGTATTTACTCCTACTTACTAGCCTCCCTACAAGGACAAAGTTAAACACAAGCTCGGTTTTCTATGTGGGCAACATCCAGCTCCCCAACAAGGGGCATTCTAAATTAGAACAAAAATAAAAATTACCTAAATCTAGAGAGATTTCTACTCCATTGACCGAGGATAGAATAGACTGTATTATCAGAACAGATACTATACTTTGTTTCTAGCCAAAAGGACAAATCGATTATTTTCTTAAAACAAAACAACAATAGCGTGAAATACTAACAAATTTTCTTAAGAACCCTATTTAAAAAAAAAAGGATTACAAAATTAAATACCCCAGAATGCATTTCTGTTTTTAAAGTAGTCAATCAATTTAACTTTCAAAATAAAAAAAATAAAAAAAAAATAAAACGAATTTCTTTGTGCCCTTTCGAAATGTAAAAGAAATGTGCCAGCATTTAAACTGTTGAATAGAAAGTCATTTAAAATTGGTTTGTAAAATCGTTACTAACTCCTCATAAATTAAAAAATTTAAACGTTTGGAAGCAATTTTTTTTTTTTACAGTTACTGATTTTTATAGCGATTAAAAGAACACTACCACTTCAAAGTTAGTTGTAATTTTAAAACAATTTGGATCAATAATTAATTAAGTGGTAACATGATTAAATTGAACTTTAAAAAGTATATATACATTTTAATAAGTAAAAAAAAAAGTTAAATGAATAAAAAAATAAAAACTAACAGGCAATGCCGGGTAGTTACATGTAATAATTTAAAAAATATTTTTTATCAAATAAAATGGTGAATAAATAAATCTTCACCAAGTAAATTCAGTTACTGTAGTAAGGTTACAAAAATGGAAGAAGTATTATCATAAAACATTCGGTTATTACTATTATTATATTATACAATGCATAAGTTCTATATATAACATTTTTTGCTTCATATCGATTATTTTCCTGTCATAAAGATATATATATATATATATATATGTTTAGTCCTCCCCCACTGCAAGAACAGATACCAGGACCGGAAAGTGGGAATGAGAAGTTAATGCCTCAGAGAAGGGGCACTGCGACCTGCAAAAAGTGCCTTGGCAGTCCCGCCAGCATTCCCCGGTAAGGGCACATCAGATGATAAGCAATAAACTAACCCCTTCTCAAAGACAGAAGCAAAGCCTTGGAGGGTGGACGTCCTAGAACTGCACAAAACTAAACTCCTACCCCAAAATCAACAGGGACTGGATCATTATGAAAATGGTCTAATCTTTGTTGATTTTGATTAGACCATTCCCATAATGATCCGGTTTCTGTTGATTTTGCAGTGGAGTTTAGTTCTGTGTAATTCTAGGACGCCCACCCTCCAAGGCTTTACTTCTCTCTTTAAGAAGGGGTTAGTTTATTACTAATTGCCTGATCGTCGGTATGATAAGGCAACCGGACTTCTAAGGCACTTTTTGCAAGTCACAGCGTCTCTCCTTTGGGGTACTGACTTCTCAATCCCACTTTCCGACCATGGTGTCAGAGTTCTTGCTACGGGAGAGAACAAAACATAAGGATATATATATATATATATATATTATTATTATTATTATTATTATTATTATTATTATTATTCGATTTAGGTAAACAAAACGAATATGAATAAAAAAAAAGTGTATCTTGCTCTATTTATTATTTAGTACTTTTATATAAACTTCATTAAATTCCTTGATGTTATCTTCATCTTCGAATATATTTAACTTGGAATATATATAATAAAAGGGATATATGTTTGTTCGAAGCTTGTGATATTCTTGTGCAAGCCTGCCTGCAAAATTGCATCAGTAGCAGCAGCATCTTTGCCGCAGTGCCGTTTAATGTCCCGCATCTGCCAATGCATCCAGCAACTACTGCTCCTTCTTGCTATTCAGAGGCTGAATGATAATGACAGATTAACGGGGAGAGCTAACAAACGTTTTTTTTTTTTTTTTTTTAACATACATTCTGTTTAGTTACATCCAAGCAAATATCCCTTTTCTTTTAAACTGCACAATAACAATTAGAGCAAAAACAAAACGCTACGTTAATTTGTAGTCACATCACTATAACAAAATTTGAACATTTTTTTTTTTTGAAGAGGCCAAGGAAAAGAAGAAACGCAATTTGTTGCATCCATGAAAAGAGATGTTAATTAACATCTAATTAAATTATTAATTAGCTAATAACTCTTGCTTTTCATTTAAATAACTATAACAAACATTAACACTTTGGAAAATAAAATATTTAACCTAGTTAATAAGAATGGACAATTTTAACACACATCCATTTAATCTGGGTGTTTAATGATTAATATGTTAAATTGTGACAGACCGATAAAACTTGATAAAATAAAATTTGAGGGTGACACACCAATGAAAATGCTATTTGGAATTTAAGCATGACAAACTGATAGCTGTCACATTACTATATATATGAGGTGGATCTAAAATAATATTAAATTGTTACATATTGGGATCTGATATAATATTTAACAGATGACTTTAAATTAATAAAATATTCAAAATAAGAGACATTTTTTTAATTAAGAAATGATCTATGTTCTGTGCAATAAAGTCTATTTACAATATAATAAATTTTATAAATTGTCGGTTATTATTGTAAATGTTAACAATATTAGTTAGTTACAAATCATTAATAACTAAAAATATTTTTTAGTTTGGTTTATCTATTTTATTATTGATTAAACTACATATCGCCAACATATCCAGGAATTGAACTAATACCTACAAAAACTGGAGAATTATTTAAAACGAATTTCACACCTTTTAATAAAATTTCTTTAATAAATAAGACTTTCATGTTCTTTTTGCTAAATGTTCAAAGTTTATTATTAAAAAGCAATGAGCTAAAGCGATTATAAAGAAATGTTTTTGTTTTTTAATTAAAAGAATAAATTATCAAAAATTTATTATTAAAATAAAAAAAGAGATTGTTTCTTGAAAATGAAAAATGCTTCAATTATTTCAATGAACACCTCTAAGATATCACAACCAAAAAATAAAAACGTGAAAAACAAGAGAAATGAATAAATAAAAATAAAAAAATAAGATAGAAAAAGGATTATGGTTGACTGGTTCAGAAAAAAAAGCAGGTTCATTGAAATTAGATAAATTCAATTCGTCATTAGAAAACATTAGAATTTGGGATAATGAATGGGCGAGGAGGGTATAAAAAAAGATGTGGGGATGGAGATGGAGTGTAAGCAGAGAGTTTAATTTGATCTTCATTTCTGGATGACTAGAAAATAATACAAGAATGCTTTATTTAAAATGAAACATTTTCAAGTTCGAAAGAATTCAGGGAATTCCAAGAGACGAATTGAAGGAAAATATTTGGTGAAATCCGTTTCATTGGTTTGGTGTTTCTCCTACCAAACAAAAACCGCGATTATATATGTGTTGCATTACTGTCTATATTATTTTAAGAGTATCTATTAGAAATGAAAAATTTATCAGTTTCAATATTTTGTCAAAAAATAACATTTTTATATAAATGTATGTTTTTAAGAAATAATCAAATAGTAATTATTAGCATGTTTATATGCAAAGAATGCCGTATAATATATATTTTCAACAAACATGCCTGCTTACATACATTGATATACGTTTTCACGAAAGCCCAAATCCTTCATTCTGATCAGATTGAGAATGCAATCAATTGATTAGTTAGATACGTATGTACAAATAAAAACGTATACTAAATAAATATACAGCTTTACTTTTATTGAGTGTTATTATATAGACATGAATAAAACTACACAAGGGAGTCATTTATCAAAGTCCGGGGGCCACTCAAGGATAAGGGTTAATGAGTGTACAGTAGTCAATAGGACAAGTAGTAATCGTTAGTAGTGGAAATTTGATAAATTTGATTATTTAAGGGGATGGCCCATCAAGAACTTGTTTACATTGGACTTGCAGACGACCAAATTGTAGTAAGCTGGAAAGCAGGCAAATAGAAGAAAGTTCTACAGGCGTGCAGTTTTTAGAAGCTTTGTTCATAGAATCTATGTTTAGATTTAGGCACAGATAAAGAGTGGGGAAAATCATTGATAGTGGTTTCAGCTAGACGAGTACAGTACAGTTAGGGAAACAGGTAGCAGGAAGAGAATTCCAAAGTCTAGCTATTTGATGGAAGAAGCTATTAGAAGATATTGTCAGTGAGACAACAGCTCAGTGATCGTTTTTGGTGGGAATTGAGCAGAATTGGACTATTTAAGGGGACGGGGTAATAAGAACTTGTTTACATTAGACTTGAAAACGACCATATTGTAGTCAATTGGGAAGTAGGCCAGTGGAACAGAGTTCCACAAGCAAGCAATTTTAGGAAAAAAGCTTTGTTTATGGAATTTGCGACTAGATTTAGGTACTGATGGAGAATATAGAATATATATTCTAGAGAGTGAGAGAGAGAGAATGAGTGAGAGAGAGAATGTGTGAAAATAAAATAACAATTGAAAAAAAAAAAAAAAGGAAAAAAGTGCTCAATGAAAGCAGTATACTTTCAAAGAAAAAGAGGAGAGTAACAGAACTAATCGTTTTTTTTTTTTGTTTTTTTTATTTTAAATATGTCAAAAAAAGTAGGGAGATAATAGACATAGATTATTCTGCATGTTTTCCAAAAGAGACGAGAGTCTGCCTAAAAAAATAAATCTCAAGATTTACTTGAAAGAACAACTATTTGCCTCAATCCATTCCGGTAGAAAAACTTGTCTGTGTGTCATTTGAAGATTAACTTAAAAATCTAGAATAAATAAATAAATAAATAAATAAATAAATAAATAAATAAATAAATAAATATATATATATATATATATATATATAATATATATATATATATATATATATATATATATATACATACACACTCACACATTACACTATTTGACTGCATTTTATTTTTGTTCTCATACATTTTCTCATTTTTTTTTCTCCCATTATCATTAGATTACGATATGCAACTATTTGTGCAAAAAGTGATGCATTTATTGAAATAAATCAAAGAAAAAAAATTGTCATTCTTGCATTCACTGTTGAAAAACAATAACTCATTGAATATTTCTAAAAGAAAAGATTAAAAAAAAAAAAAAGGTTTATATTGTATATTTTTAATTGTACATGTATAGGGGATCGTTTCCATATCTTTAAATATTATAATAACTGGATATTTATTTATTTTAATTTGCCAAATAAATAAAATTCTTTAATTTGAGATTTTTTTCACACAAATATATCTGGATCAAATTTAATAAAATAAAATCGTTAAGAAATTACGTTTTCTTATAAATCTTTAAAATTGTATTAAAGAATTTAATTAAAATTGATTAAACTAAATTAAAATATGTTTTAGTTAATATTTTCTTATTTAAATTTTAGAAACGTGCTAACTTTTATACGGTTGAAAATTATTTTAAAATACAACCAAAATAAATTATAAAAAAAATTTCAATATAATGATCTCATGTCGGTTTATCCAATAGAATTTAATTAAAATTAAAAATAAACATTTAAGTGTTTCTTGTTATTGAAGACCAGTGGAAATTCAAATAAGATGTCTCATATTTATCTGAATTAATTTAATTTAAAAATCATTAAGTAATTAAAAAATTAAAATGACATTTCAATTTTCATAAAAATGTCAATGTTTTATTCCTTCCAAAAAGCATAACCCCACAATTCCACCAATTCTAAAATGCACCAAAATACACTATTTGTAGCAGAACTGAGATTTCAGACTAAACCAGTCTTGACAATTACATCATCATGCATTTTACATATACACTCAAATATAAATTTATGCATAGACTTTCTTAGATAATATAAACAGGTTAAAAAATAGTAGTTATTACGTATATACTAATGAACAAAGCTAATATTCAATCTTTTTGTTATATTTTTTGAAAATTATTGAGAAATAAAAAAAAAAGGGGGGGGGTATCTAATTTCTGTAAATTGATCTGTTTATGAGTAATTTTAATTTTAGCCAACGTAATATTCACATCGAATAGTACTTTGAATAACTTAATAAAATATAAATTTAAAGTAATGCATATATAAATATTTTGACAATTATTTGACGTAATAGATTAAAATGGCTTCCAACATTTAAAGCAAAGAATTGAATACTTAGAGATATTTTTTTTTTCAACAGGTTCGGATACAATGTATTGGAAAAACATTCATAGTCACATAAGCAATATAATAATATTCAGTAAATATAGATAAAATATAATATATTTTTTAAACACTTGTTGCTTTGGTTGCTTTATTATTAATTCTGTGTAAAACACGAGATTATATATATATATATATATATATATATATATATATATATATATATATATATGTGTGTGTGTGTATATATATGGGAACATTTATTTTAAATATTGGTTGAGTAATGCTTAACTGCGGTTGATCAGCAGTATGAAATTGAACCATAGTTCAAAATATTTTCTTGAATCATTATTTTGTTTGCTTTTGACACAACTAGTGAGATTTTACTTTTGATGCCAAAATATATGCGAACGATTTTAATATATCAAAAATTAATCTTACATATTTTAATTGAATTTACACGAACGTTTTTTTTATTTAAAAATTGTTTCTATTTATATAAAAAGATCTTGTAAAAAAAAAATTTTTGCTAAATAAAAACTTAAACGAAAAATATAAAGATGAAGTGGACTGAGAAGGCGACCCGTTAATCAGCATGTTGGAATGCAAGAGAATCTCTTTGGAAAAAAAAGAAAGGCTTCCATTTAATTAGCAAACAATTCAAGCATGCCCCAAGACTATTAGTAATGCGATTGATTTGCGGTTCCATTAAGGTCTGTGGTGTTCGACAGACAAGAGACATTGTTGCATGAGTCAACATATTTCTAAACAGTGAATGCAAGAATGCACATGCAGTGCAAAAGAATGCCGCCTTAATAATATTCAGATTGATAAAAATTCATTAAAAAAATAAGAACCTAGATTGAAGTCAAGGTTGAATAAATTTATTTTTTTTAATTTATTCTTTTAGATTTAAATTAGAAACATTAAATCAGATTATTTAAAAATATTCATCTTTTAAAGATCATATAACAGCAAAACCCATTAAACATAGATGAGTAAAATATTTGCAATAAACTGATCCTCGATTTTAAATAGCAGTTCAAAAAAGATAGAGAGAGAGAGAGAGAGAAATAAATGATGACATTCAAATAATGGAAGCCGAAATGAAGAATCAATAGGAAAGGAATTTTTTTTTCAGGACAACAAGTGTTTAAAATATTTACTATCATAGATTTATTTATTTATTTTTTTTTATAAATAAACGTTCAACTTCATGCAGATAAAATAAAATCTTAAAACAAATCTGATTAATAAAATTCAACGGATCAAGAAACAAACAAACAAAAAAAAATCAAAAATATGGATCAGATCATCAGGTTTCCCTGAATTTTTCAAGATGAATGAAAATTAGATGAAAAAGAAAAAAATTATAATAGATCACATTTAAGATAAAAAAAAAATCTAATAATGAATCAAATATCTTATATTTGATTTTAAATTTATATTTCTTGAATAATTTTTAAAAATTTCAAACGAAATTGCTTACCATCCTGCCTCCCGCGCCTTTAGCGCTGTTTTCCCTGCACTTCTTTTGCTGTTATATCGACATTATGACTATGACTAGATGAACCGAGCCAGTCAGCAGATACTACCTATCTGGCTTCTGATTGGACGATGATGAGGACATCACCAATTGATTACTCTCAACTTCTTAGTCTCAATTCTTATTCAGTAGAAGACAGGAAAATGTTGCACATAGTTGATCTATAAATAAATTTTAGAGTTCCGAAATATTATCAACCGTTTTAAAGTAGAACAAGAACAACAGAGGGTTAGCTTGTAGAGCTCCAACTGACTACAAATAAATAACCCTACATATAATACGGTTTGCCATTTGAATAATCAATTTCTTTACAGGGACAGGCACGATGTAGGATGCCAGTAATCTGATAAAGCGCTGCTGCTGATGCTGCTTCAGTCGGTGCAGAGAGATGATCAAATCATCTGAATATTCCACCAGTTGTTACCATAACATCACAACACAGACCGGCCTTCCACTGTAGTATGGCTGATCACCAAGTATTGATTTTTTTTTATTGTTTTTGTCTCTTTCCTTTTGCTCTCGCACACACGCGCACACACACAAGCTTCAACAGCATTCTCCATAGCAAGGCAATGATTAGAGTCCCTTATATGAAAACAGATGCCGCAACACAAGCGGATAGACACTTGCTAGCATTGGGTAGGAAAGAAGACGACAGAAAGTAGGGTGCCATTTTAACATCAATAGCGTTCAGAAACATGGCGGATTTACATTTCAATCAACAATTGGATTCTAAAATATTAAACCTGATAACAGCAATTTAGCATTATATATTTCTTCTATGTTAACGATTGTGTTATTATTCAAATGCTAATCTAGTAATTTTCAGATCAATAATGAATATTGATCACACATTTTAAATATAGACAGCATATTGAAATAGACCAGTTATATATATTTTTATTATTACTTACATATATACTATCTTTCCAATTTTTTAAATTCTATTTTCCCCTTCCTATCCACATATGCCTAACTATTTCCTCCTAGTTATATTTTAATATTTTTTCATATTCAAAGTTTTTATTCTTGTATCTTAAATCACTTTTAACATACCTTAATATATATTCCCTTCATTTCCAATCTAAATGTGCTGAAGCCATTTTTTATCTGTATATTTTACAGTTTATATAATTCTGTCTCCTCCTATTCTGATGAGAAGCACTTTGTTTCGAAACACTATGGCCTAAATCTTTGTCTATTATTTTTCCTTATTGATTTGATTATATAATAAATTATTTGTAATTTTTATTCCTCATCTTTCATTTAATATATTTAATAGCTCCTCTTAACAGTGTTGAGCTTTCTCTATCTTGAAAACTTTGCCTTGTTAAAGATATTTTTGATAACTTCATTGTATTATATATATATATATATATATATATACACGCGCGCGCACACACACACACACACACACACACACACACATACACACACACAAAACATTCCAATAAAACGTTTATCAGATTGAGTAATGATATGTGTATTTTGCCTGCACAAAAATCCATACATATGCACCAGCTCCTCTGCTAATAACCACTTTAGTATCGAGCACTATTGAAACAATAGATATATATTAATATATTATTTAAGTAATAAGTTTAAATTAATCAC
>NC_136496.1:112452913-112460413 GCF_053919585.1 Euprymna scolopes
CAACAAAGTCACACCTCTTCACTGTTGAGGTCCCTAAATGCCAGAAAGCTTTCTACTCTAATAGTTTCCTCCCTCGAACATCTAGACTTTGGAATTCTCTTTCCTGTTACTCTGACTGTACTGATATGCAGAAGTTTAAATGTAATGTAAACCAACGTCTTGTTAATTTTTCTTATGCATGATCTCAATTAGTAGCCCCTGACGTCTAAGTGGCGATATGTCTTGTTTGGGGTGAAGGCGAGTGTGTATATATATTAATTAAAAAAAATGAATAAATAAAATGCTATTTCAAATTTACGACAGACCAACAAAGCTACCAAGCCCTGCAGCTTATTTTTATTTTTTGTGTACATCATTTTATTTAAAGAAATTCCCTAATAAGAGTAAAACAATCAAAGTGAATGTTTTTATTTTCGTTGTTCGATGCTAAATTAAGTTTTTAAAGATGATCCAAATGTGGTAAACCCATCCGATGAAGAACAAAAAATGTTTTCAATTTCATAAAATTGTGGAAAAAAAAAAAATGAATTTACAGAAATTAAGTTTCTTATCTGTTATCAAAGAAAATATTCGATAGTTAAATGTATAATCAAGAATTAATTATTAATTTCAAGTACATGTGATCATGCAACGATGTGTTGTATGCAGATGTGAAAATGATAGTTACCATGGAAATATAAGATTTGCACTTTTTTATGGTGTTTCTGTGGGAAACATGACACCTGCTAATTGTTTACATGGAGAGCTCTTCTTTTTTTTCACAACACTAAGTGCAGAGACAGAGAGAGACAGACAATGCCAAGAAAGGGCAGAGCAAGGCGAGGATAAGGTAGAGAAAGCAAGGCGAGAATAGGGGAGAGGGAACAGGGAGAGTCCAGAGTTTGACAAAATACACCTACAGAAGGTCAGAGATTACATCAACCGAAACGTTGTGAAAATAACACTAAAGCTTTCGGACTACTGTTCTTATCTTTAAAGACAATCTATAATTTTACAATTACAAAAAAAAAAAAGATCAGTTCTATTTTACAAGTTACATGTTGAAATATATTTGTATTACATAAAGAATTAAGAATAATTGCATGAAACAAAAAAATCAATTTAACAATTCTATGAATGAAAATAACACTAAAGCTTTCGGACTACTGTTCTTACAAGACAATCTATAATTTTACAATTACAAAAAAAAAAGATCAGTTCTATTTCACAAATTACATGTTGAAATATATTTGTATTACATAAAGAATTAAGAATAATTGCATGAAACAAAAAAATCAATTTAACAATTCTACGAATGAAAATATGTGACAATGCATAAGGTCTCTTTTTGAAGGAGCTCTTGAGTTCCCCACAATTTGGGCCCTTGTACCAGACTTGTACTAACGGGCAGACAAATACAATCAAGTCAGTGCTGTTTTAGATATAAAGAAAACAGCAAAGTTTAACAACGTAGGAATCTGTGATCCTATCGAATTGTTTATATCTACAAAACAAGTAACTCTTGCCGGCAAACGATAGTAACAGAAATGTTTTATTTTAATAAGTTAAAGTACATTAATTTTTTTCACCCTGTTCCAAAACTGTATTTTCTTGATAATAAATAAAAATTAATAAAAATCAGAAACCTACATGCAACAAAATTAAAAAGATCTTCGTACTTCTACATTTATGATCCCGTGATTTCCACGAAGTTACTTGGATGTGCCCAGCAGATGACGGAAATAACCGGAAACAGCCATTATTACAAAAAAAAAAAAAAAACACAAATTGTTACAACTCCGCCCTCCTTCCCATATTAAGAATGGCGATAACTACTGAAATTTATAAAGTAATACATTGGAAAATAATGACTTAATATATAGAAAACTACTTTTCAAACGTTTCCGCACACCAAAGTAACTTTGTGGAAATCACAGGTTTATAAATGCAAAAGTACCAAGATCTGTAAGTAACAGTGCCAGAAAAACAAAAATGAGGTCATTCCGCAGATCAATAACTTTTACTTTCTACAGCGTATGATTTGCAAAAACTGAAAAAAAAATTATCAATCTTTATAGCCAACGTGTGTGTGTGTGAAGTATTACTCAAATGAAGAAGTTTCCTGACTGCATATTTTTACCCAACCATATCCTAGCTCTCCAACTGTCTGGAGATTATATTTCTGCAGGTGTGTCTAATCTGGATACAAGAACACCATTTCTCCATGAGGGTTGCTTAAATATCTAAGATTTCTGGCAGATCATGTAAAATGAAAAAAAAAAAAACAAAAAAAAAAAACGTTATGTGAAGGTGAGGATACAGGAACGGAATAGCATGAAGGCTAGTTCTAAATAAATAACTATTTTAAAAACAACTTTTATGCTTTTCACTATTTCATAAATTTGGCGCCCTCTATTTCATAAACTGTGCTTTAAAGAATATCTCAATGACAGACACGTAGGCCATAATGAGCCATTAATGAAGACGTAATTATTGAAATACGTTATTCTTTTTAATATCCGTAAACCATATACAGTAAAGATGAAATAAATATCACTAAATATTTATTTTCAAATAAAATATGATTATCATTAAACTGAATTATTTTTCAGAATTTCTGAAATGATAATTTGTATTACTCAAATTGCTATTCTCATTTTGATTGTTATTTTCGTGTTTCTGCCAATGTAATCTCTTTCTTCATGTGTATTTTTTTAAACTTGAAAATCTTTATTATCGAACTCTGAAATATATATCGAATTTTGTACTGAACCCTTTATCTAATCCATGGAGGTAGATTGTTTTCGTTCCGTCAGTCCTAACCAAATATAAGTGTTAATTATTATGGTTATTAAAAGTGGCAGTCTTCTGAAAATGTTAGATCCAATCCTTATTACAGGCAATAACTAAAAATATTATAATATATGACGTGATTATATTAAGATACCGATTCTCTTTAAATCACCAAAGGTAAGCAACGACGAGTCTGGCCAGTACCAGTTGAGTAATCATTTGGGAATATTAGACGCTGCATGTATTCAGGTAAGCAGGTATGTCTACAGGATGGAACGATAAAAGTGTCGCTCTAAAGAAAACATTATAGCTTTATTTTAAAACTTTTATAAAAAAAAGTTAATTCACGTAACTTGATGTAGTAAAGCTGACATCTAATCAATGTAACCACCTTCAGCCTCAATCACTGCCTAAATACGGATCCAGAACTGGGAGCATGCCTTTTCCGCAAGTGCTGTCGGGAGCTTGGCAAATACTCGGTGGATGGCGGAAATCAAACGGACTTCGGTGTTGTGGGAGGTCATGTTGGTGATGTTCTTGATGTATGACAAAACAAAGTAGTTAAGCTGGTTCAGGTCGAGGAAGGAGGGGGCAGTGAAAGAAAGGTATGAAGTCATAGCACTCCTTCTGAAGCCAAACTTGGGTCTCTTTGGACTTGTGGGCCAGTGCTGAGTGCTGCTGCCAGCGGCCACTCAATTGCACCAAAAGATCATCATACTCTTCAGCACATCCAGATACACTTTGATGTTTACTTTTAAGCCGACTTTGAAGATGTGAGGTGGCATGATGTGGCCCTCACTTGAAACCACACCGAATACCATAACCGTGGCCAGAAATTTTGTTTTCATCACTCTGGGCATGTCCCTGTTACTCATGGCAATTCAGCAATACATTTTGAGGGTGCTGGCAATGGTCCTGTTGTCATAACTTGGATCAGTAGAGAGCACGGGTTGTGCAGTGGCACATCTCCAATTTCGGCAGTTAAACATTGTCACTTTCAGACATGATGAAATGGAATCATGTTGTCTTTTTTAGGGTGACAATTTTACGGGGGTGGGGTGGGGGGTAGACTGATTCTTCAACCGTGGTGAAGGCAGAAAAGGGGGAGATCTGATGAATCAAACTGCAGCCCGTGGGTCCTGTATGGCAATCTTCTAGTGATGGTGTCACAAACAAAACATTCACTTTCAATTTGTCATGAGGCAGCACGGAAGTAGTAAGGTTTAGAAAACTGTCATGTGAATGGTCCTATCAGGGAACAATTTGATCTAACCGGAGATAGTAAAATAAAGAAACAGACACAAAAAATAATTAACTCTTCTATCTGGTCATAACTAATGGACCAAAAACAATCTAGTAATTCAATTCGAAATTCCATAAAGATCCTCAAGTTAATAAATATGCAGCTGAAAAAAGTTAAAGGTTATATCAGTTTAAATGTTGTGAAAATAATTACTAAAATGAGAATAGTAGTCCGAATAATCCATATACAGCAAACAATAAATAACGGATTTTTTTTTATAAAATATAATTATTCATAAAAGTAAATCATTTGCTTCACAATCTCAAACAAATACTTCTACAGCAAAACCATGGAGTGCCATTATGCTTAGAAGAAGACCGTCATGGTTTGGCCATTTAATGAGAATGCCACCAGAAACACCTGCACATTGATCCTTCATAAAACTTGCAAAAATATCACTGGCCTTCTTTCCAGCTAACTACAACCTAGTTGTTTTCAAGTCTAATGTAAACAAGTTTTCGTTGAGCCGCCCCCTTAAATAATCAAATTTTACCCAATTTCCACCACTAAAAAGATCACTACACTGTTGTATCAGTGACCACATTACAAATCAACACAGAAAATCAACAGTAGATTCTTTGACAAGATAAGGGCGCATTCTTCAAGTGGCTTTCGACTGTGAGAAGTAGTGACTCCCTTGTAAAAAATAAAAACAAAAATGTGAGGACACATGTAAAAAAAGGGATCAGGAAAAGCACAAAAAGGTAAAAAAAAGGAAAGAAAAAAAAGAAAACAGGAGAGTGAAAAAAAAAAATTACTAATTTGCAAAAATCAGTAAATTTTAAAAAGTTGGGTTTTTTGTTTGTTGTTTTTTTTTTTTTCTTAATTCCCAGATGGACACAAATTAAAAGCAATCCAAAGAGAATTGATTAAAAAAAAAAATAATAAAATAATCTATTTAAATTCCAGATGATGAAAAGCAATCGAGAGGGCCTGAGGGGTATTTAAATTAGATTGTTAATCCTATTTGCATTTTATGCTAGTAACATCAACAAATCGAACAAGTTGCAGAATTTGTTTACTTTGGACACAAGCCATCTTCATCAAATGATAGGCAAACAGCTGGTAAATCACAGAATTGGCTTAGGTCAGGCCACCTTCATAAGAAACAAATTGCACTTATTTCTAAACGCATATCATACGAAATGAAAGTGAAAATCTATAATGCACATATCCTCCTGTAGTCATATACAGATTTCAATATGTAAACTTGACTGTAAAATTACACCAGAAAGTAGAAACCTTTCAAAGCAACATCATGTACTTTATTACTGGTCATAAACTCTCTAATCGCATTAGTCCAGTTTAAGGAGGCATGCAGGGGCATAATAGAGAAAAGAATTTTTAAAATTTCACACGAATGCACTTTATGTGCCTGGAATGTTCTTAGATAGGTTTTGTAGAAGAGGCATTTCAATAAGTAGCGAAAATCGATGACTGAAAAGGTCTGATTAAAGAAGGAACAGTCCGATTTTGACCAAAGCTTAATATCACAAGTGGATTTGAGAAGTTTTATCATCGCACAAGCAGAAGGGTCTGGCATATAAAAATCAACAATAGATCCTTTGATAAGACAGGGACGCATTTTAAATGAATGTTTTTGCTTAGAGCACATGGACAAATGGATCTTGATATTTGATTTGTTTTTTAAACTTTAATTCCAGCCATTATATAGAAATAATTTTATAAACTCAATGGTCAGTTCTCTACAGTGCAATGAAGACTACAATGCATGATGGACTAAGTCACTAAAGAAAAGTATGTGAAGCTTCTTCCCAGTGTACCATGGTGGGTACCTGATTAGAGCAAGCAAGTAATAAATTTGATTGAAAAATAGGCGATTTCTCGAATTTTAATGACAATAAAAGCATTGGAAGAGTGGAACATTCGCTAATCATCAATCAATTCTGGACAACGTTGGGTCTTCCTACTAATACTAAAATATATATGCACTATTTCTACATGGAAAAAATCACCATAGAATTGAAAGTATGAGAAATCATTTTTGAAACCAAATTCGATGCTAATAGTGAATTATAGATATTGTTTTTTCGTTATTTCTTTTTTTTTTTTTTTGAGACAAGAAAAATAGAAAAAGTGAAAAAAAAAAAAAAAAAAAATCACTGCAGAAGACCCGAGTTGACCGAAATATTTTATTTATATGGTTTTCATTTATTGAAAACGAATCTTTTAGCATAGAATTAGTTTTCAAAAATGATACTTTCAATTCTACGGTTCTTTTCAATGTAGGAATATTGCAGCTAATATATATATATATATATATATATATATATATATATATATATAATGCACACACACACACAGTGTACCACAAAAGTGAGTACACCCTTCACATTTCTTCAAATATTTAAGCATATCTCTTCATGGGACAACGCTGAAAAAATGATTTTTTGACACAATGAAAAGTAGTCTGTCTGTACAGAGTTAATTTATTTTCCCCTCAAAATAACTCAAAATGTAGCCATTAAAATCTAAATCCCTGGTAACAGAATTGAGTGAAAGTTGTCAATATTAACATACATGTCAACTCAATATTTTTTGTGGCCACCATCATTATCTAAAACTGCCTTTACTCTCCTGGGCATGGAGTTTACCAGAGCTTCACATGTAGCCACTGGAATGCTCTTTCACTCTTCGATTCTGATGTCGCAAAGCTGGCAGATATTTGAGACTTTGCGCACTCCACCTTCTGCTTGAGGATGCCCCAAAGATGTTCTATTGGGTTCAAGTTTGGAGTCATACTTAGCCAGTCCATCACCTTTACTCTCTTCAGTAAAACAGTGGTTGTCTTGGATGTGTGTTTTGGGTCATTGTCATGCTGGAACACTGATCTGCGACCCAGTTTCTGGAGGGAGGGGACCATGCTCTGCTGCAGTATTTGACAGTACATGTTTTCTTCTATGAAATGAAGAATTTGACAGTACATGTTTTCTTCTATGAAATGTAACTCTCTAATACTTGCAACACTCATGCAGCCCCAGACCATGACATTCCCGCCACCATGCTTGATTGTAGGCACGAGGCACTTATCTTTGTACTTCTCAAATTGGTGTGCATGGCTGTCACCCTACGATGGAAGTCTCTTCTGAAGGCAATACACAAGAAAGTCCGCAAACAGTTTACTGAAGAACAACAAAGCCCATAGATTACTGGAACCATATCATATGGTCTGATGAGACAAAATTTAATTTGTTTGGTTCTGATGACCTTAAGCATGTGCGGCAGCGAACACGTGAGGAGTACAAAGATTTTTTTCAGTGTTGTCCCATGAAGAGATATACTTAAATATTTGAAGAAATGTGAGGGGTGTACTCACTTTTGTGATACACTGTGTGTGTGTGTGTGTGTGTATATATATATATATATATATATATATATATATATATATATATACAGTGGGGAAA
>NC_136496.1:112465413-112470413 GCF_053919585.1 Euprymna scolopes
TTCGATTCTAGCTAATAGCTCTCAAGTCATTTTTAATTTTTTTTAATTTTTGAAATCACTGCTATATATAGGGTACACTATAATATAATAATCGATAGAGAATTGACATTATAATGATATGAAGTTTGCATAAATTAAAATATATTTAAGCGTATTTTACGACCAAGCAAAGCAAGGCAACTCTACTAATGTATATATATATATATATATATATATATATATATATATATAATTTTTCATAATGAAACCCTGGGATACGGTGGCCATGGATACGTTTTTTTTTTGTTGTTTTTTTTTTGTTTTTTTCAGGTTATGATGTGGAATACAATGTTTTTCCGGTCCCTGATTACGGTATTTTCCTCGCCTGATGATGTTATTTATAATATTATTTGATTATATACATGTGTATTATATACTATACTGTATTTTGTTACTAATTTTTAATGCCGTATCTCGGGGTTCTACTGCATATATATAATGGAAATCACTCCACTTGATGTAAGGAGCTACCAAGAACAAAAGATAATAATTGCAAAAACAGGAGATGCTCATTGACTTTAGTCTAGAAAAGACCAAGGCTACAGGTAGGAGGAAAACAATCAGTGGGAAGAGAGTTCCACAACGTTACAGTTCTTCAAAAGAAGCTACTGGAATAGGAAGCTACATCATAATGAGGTATTAAAACAGTAAATTGATCGAAACCACTAGTCAACGAGTCAAATAAGCTGAAACAAAGAAAGCAGGAAATAAATTAAACAATTCTGAAGGACACATGCCATAATCTATATAATTATAAAACTCAAATGATCTTGTATGTAACCCACTTTCCGGTTTATAACATCCGGTTGCGCATGCGCGTATAACCTGCGCACTGAAATATTAGCGTTATTATTTCGAAATTATTATTTAACATGGGAAGAGTGGGGTTTAAAATAACTTAAACGTAATACAGAAATGAACGATGTAAAAAAAAAAAAAAAAAAAAAAAAAAAAAAAAGCAGATATATCAAAATTTGAATTTAACTATAATAAGTATTATGGTATCTGTTCAGTGCCCATTTATCTATAAGTATGGCCAACCACTTATAATTCAGTAATTGTACATTTTTTTTTTCAAAAATAATCAATTATAATAAACAGAATGACTCCTAGAAATCTATATTCTTTTTTCATTTTAATACTTTCATAGAAATGTTTCTGTTATGCCAAAAAAAAACTATTTTCTTTATGTCACAAGTGTCACGCTCATACATGAATTCCATAGCTAATATAACATACTGACCCAACGGGTCACGGGTAGTATAGTAATGTTTATAAAAAAGACTGAGACTAACAACATCATGTCTGTGTGAATGAGGTTGCAGAGAAGAAAGAGTGTGTGTGGAGGGAGCAATCAAATTACAGATGCGTTTCTGCACTTTATCAAGTACCTTCAACCCGGACAGATTTATTAATCCAAAATATGACAACAGTACTCCATGCATGGTTTGATAGTAGATTTCTAGAGATAAAGGATAGAATCGCCTAAGGTGTTATCATTTAGAACGATAGAGAAAACGGACTTTACGAAGAGCAGAAAGAGCAATGGATCTAATATATGAACTCCAAGAAAGATTTGATGAGAAAGAAAGACCAAGAAGTTTCAGATTCAATTTCTCCTCAAGAGAAAAAAAAAAACATTCATGAGAATCGCAAAAAGAAAAGGGACACACCTACAATTGAAGGACATGAGCTGGGTCTTAACAGAATGAAACGAAAATTGTAAAATTCAGTTAGTTTATAGACAGTGTTATGATATTTGAATATATAATAATAAAATAATTATGTACATTGTTCAGGGGCATTTTAACTTACTAAAAATGCATATATAATATATAAAGGGAAAGTGTGTGTCTGTTTGTAGGTTCAGCTAAAAGTCCCAAACTACTAACCAAACAAAGACCCACAAGTTAGTTTTCTTGATCAGCGTTGACCCGAATGTATAATAATCTTAAATTTAGAACAAAATATTATTTAGGGGTCAAATAGACATTCATATCATTATTATCAAGACATCCACAAATCTTTTAAATGTAATCATGTAAAGGAAACTAACTGATTTCTTTCACAGAATTATTTCCCTTATGCAGATTTGAGTTATGTGTGCGTGTCCAGAGAGAGGAATGGGCTGGATGCAGAAGTGAAAAACGGGTGTGGGTGTCAAAGAGCAATAGAAGTTATATTACACTTTTGCCCTGGGCAATGTGGGTAGCCCTGCTGGTATAGGATAATGTACAATTGTGAAGAAAATAAACAGTGTATGAGCTATGATATACTTGTGTATAGAGTGGGTAATCAGGTGTAATTTGAGAGAATATTTTTTTTTTTTTTTACATGAGAATTATTACTTATCAAGGCCCGAAGGCCACTCTACGATAAAGGTTAATGAATGTAAGGTGGTAGTGTAGTAATCGTTAATAAGTTGGGTACAATTAGATTATTATAGGAGATAGTTCAACAAAAACTTCTTTACATTAGACTTGAAGGCCACCTTACTGTAGTCAGCCAGGAAGCAGACCAATGGAACAGGCAGGCAGTTCTAGGAAAGAAGCTGTATCCGTGGAATCTGCGTTTAGATTTGGGCACAAATAGAAAGTGGGGGGTTAATTTGATAGTGGTTGTAGCTAGTAAAGTGCTTTTTGTAAACGTTTGGTGAAGGGAATTTCTGGAAGTATGTAATTTTAAAGGATGCAGTGTCTCAGCAGCCAACACCTATTTGTTGCAATATAATGTTCTTGCTTTATGCAGCTAAACATTCATTTTTACTTTTCTCCAAAATATAAACTCTTGTTCATTATATACAAGAGATGCAAAAGATCACGCTTCTTTCTATTGTGTAACCCCTTTAATGGTGGCTGTGCACACTTTTTGTTTATTGGTGCTCATGGTGGATGATGCCATCTAGATGGACAGTTGGATACTCATTAAAAGAATGATAAAACTTCATAAATTAAGTATCAATCCATTTGCTTATCTACAATGTGGTTTTGGCTATATACAAAATGGCCCCAAAGTAGGTTTACAGTTATTAAACTATCGTTTATATCCTTCAAGTTAGACATGCTTCATAAAGTGGTAGTGCCACAACTAAACCTAACTTTGATGAACTTTTTTTGTTTTTCAGTAGGATGGAGCACCGCCACATTATGCATTTAGAATGAGAGACTACATTAACCAGATTTTTTCCACAGCATTGGTTCGGAAAAAAGGGGCAACATCAAATGGCCACCATGTTCACCTGCCCTAACACCAATGAATTTTTTTTTTGGGGGGGGGGGTGTAAAGAAGAAGGTCTATGACAATAAAACAAAAACAGTAGATGAATTAAAAGATTACATTATGATGCGTACACAGAAATTGATGAAAATCGAAATTTGATCCACGCTGTGTCAAAGTATCTTGAAGAGATTTGAAAAATGTTACAAGGTGGAAATAGGACATTTTGAGCATCTGAGGGATTAAATAATTTATGTTTAATGATTGAAACATGTTAACAGTTTTAATATGCTTACAAGTATGACTAACTTCCTGCTGTTCTTGTGTTAAACTTTTAAACAAATAGTTTATGTGATATCTGTAAACCTACTATTGGGCCACCCTGTATAGGAGAGAGCAAAGACTCACTTTTTGTATGTCTAATTCGCATAAATATTTTTTAAACCGTTTTATTTTGTTTGTAATTTTATTGTCCTATTTTCCTTTATGTATGCTAAACCCATGCCAATATTATAATTAAAGTTATTTTATTTAAAAAGGCAATAAATTACAAAAAATTGTCTTATGTTAATTGTTTTTAAAGGGAAGTAATGTAAGTGAAAACTTACTTTTTAAGACAAAAGATTAATATTTAAGATATAGTTTAAATCATACATTTAAAAAGAATGCATACAGCCAGTTTAATAATAGCCAGCTGGTGATAAGTAGGGGGTGGAGCTTGCGATATATACACAATAAAACTATATCAATTGTAAAAGTGATATTCTCCTGAAGGTTGAAGGTTCAATCTTCAGTGTAGGCGACCGAAAAAATACAATTGTGAATTACTTAGGACCTCTAACAAATCATGGCTGACAGCACAAGAATACACTGCTCGAAACTCCATCCAAATTCCTGAGTTTGACAGAAACATTCCCGAGTTCGACAAGATACACCTGAAGAAGGTTGGAGGTTACATCGACCGAAACGTTGTGATAATCACACTCAAGATGAGAACAGTAATCCGATGAAAAATAATATGAATAATTTCCATTAACTGGATATTTTCATTTTAATTTTCTAATAAACAACTACTTGAATGGATACCGTTTCAAAATATGATTTAACTATATTTAAAAACTGATGATTTTCCTGAATCGTGAGACACGCACACACATACACAGAGTAAGAGATGTAGTACAAGGCAAAGGCATTACTCAACAAGCAGTTATTGATTGTTACTTGCTTCATCTTGCCTGGCTATAATAGTGACTAGAACAGCAAACGCTCTACAATCAAGCTGACCCAGTCAGAATATCCTGGTGCTAAATGCAGTAAACACATTGATTGGTTGCATATAAAACTTGTGATGGCTGCTATGAACCAGAAAAAAAAAAAAAAAGAACAGACATAATCGATTAGATTTAGTTTTACACTAATGGTTTATTGTTAATAACAATACCGGCAATTTGTTCTTGTATTTAGTGTTACTTTATTGGTCATGTGTTTTGTTGTTGTTTTTTTACTTGGGAGTTGCTACTTATCAAAGACCGAAGGCAACTTGAGGATAAGGGTCAATGAATGTAAGGTAGTAGCATAGTAATCACCAATGATGTAAATTGGGTAGAATTTTATTATTCATGGGGATAACTTATCAAGAACTTGTTTACATTGGACTTGAAGGCCACCGTTCAACCAGGAAGCATGCCAGTGGAGCAGTGTTCCAAATGCAGGTAGTTCTGAGGAAGAAGCTTTGTTCATGGAAT